>NW_019174007.1:0-161848 GCF_001642475.1 Fonsecaea monophora
CCTGGGGACCGTCTGACTATATACCTTCGAGTAATTTACAGGGCCCTACCGGCGCTAGTCCGAAGGCCTTCGGCCGAGGACTAGCGTGACGGTCATTACACGTCCTTGGCATTCCTGCCAGTCACAGATGTGCCAGAGTGAAATCACGTGCGGCTAACATTCCAAATATGGTTAGAACATTATCACACGCCCAATAATGGTCTAACAAAATAACCGAGGGTCCAATCCATGGTCCGCCATTGGCTTATCGTCCTACCCACTTTGTTTGTGCCTCGCCTGAGCACCAGGAAACAAGTCCGTCCTGGAGTCACTATATGCCGATTGAATGTTTAACAGTCAGTCAGCTGTAATCTAGGGCCACTTGAGGCCGCGCAGAAAAACCCAGTCTACACAACGATGCCTCTCAAACAGTCAATCCTGGTGTAACAATTTATTGGCGTGTACCCTGTTAACGCCTTTGCACTCGCGTCCCGGACTCGATGCTTGATGCTTTCTCCTTCACAATTTGGCGCGAGCGAGGTTGAAGTCTGCCACGTCAAGTGCAATCGATGTGTCCAAGTCGCGCGTGTTGACAAACCGTGAAGAGAGCTGATCGAGTGAAGTGACCCCCAGAAGCCTCATTGAAGTTTCCAATTCCTCGCTCAACACTGCATCAACGGGAGTTAGCAGAAGTACAACCACATTTAGAGGGGAGTGTCTGACTTTGAATGACCTTGTATACCCCCTCGGTCCCGTACGCACTCAGACCATACAAGAAGGGTCGACCAAGGCCTACTGCTCTTGCTCCTAGGCAGAGAGCTTTGAGTATGTCCCTGGAGCGCCTGACACCGCCATCCAGAAGTACTTCGCATTTCGACAGTACCTCGGGGTATACTTGTCTGATTTCGAGCAAAGTCCTCAACGCCGACGGCGACGACTCCAACTGCCGCCCGCCATGATTGCTGAGGTAGATACTCTCGAGACCCATGTCGCATGCAATCTTTGCGTCCTCGGCCGTCAAAATGCCTTTGATGGATATCGGGCCCGTGTTGGCCCATTCCTCCTTAATCCACTGTAAATCGTCCCAGTTCAACGAGGACGAGTGAGCGCCCCGGAACACATAATCCTCGCTTTGCTCTGTTGGGGGAGGCCCCCACATTGGGACGTATGGCTCGTTGTTCTCGGCGGCTTCCCTCATCCGGTTTCTATCGTCGTCTTCGCGGATGCCCACGACCGGCGTGTCGACCGTGATGACCAAGGCTTTGAACCCCAGGGTTTTCGCTCGCCGGAGCTGTTCGATGGTGTCTTCCTTGGTCCTTCTGGCGTAGAGCTGGAAAAACAGACATCCGCCCTGCCGCTCCTGCTGTTCCTGCCGTAAACATTGTGAAAGCTCCTCGTGCGACACCGACGAAGCATTACTCGAGCAGTAGGGAATGTTGTAGCGTGCACTGCCTCGGACAAGACAGAGCTCGCCATCGGGGTGACCGAGCCGGGCCATGGCGGCCGGCGCGATAAAGAATGGAAGGTTGCTCTCAAATCCAAGGATAGTGCGCTGCATGTTGACCCGTTTCACGTCCTTCAGAATCCTCGGGCGGAACAATACCCGGCTCCAGTCGTCGAGGTTGTAACGCAGAGAATGGAGATCCTCTGCCGCGGACGAAAAGTATGCCCACGCGCGTCGGGGCAGAACCCGCTTCGCGGCAATCTCGATATCGTTGAGATTGATACATGATTCGATAGGGATCACATCAACTTGGTCAGGTGCGTTGGTCGAGGAGGCTGTGGCAGCTTGAATCGTCGACGGGTCTATTCTTCCCAAGTGTTTATCTGTTGTAGTGTCAATCTACGCCGTCTTGTCTCCGTCCTAGAATAGATGGCTTACGCTGTGGTAGCTCTTTCTCAATTGTTCCGGGGGGATGTATCGGATTATATTCCTGGGTTGCATCCTGGGAAGTCGTCAGGGCAACAACTCAAACCTCTTAAAGCAATGGTCATATACGTACTTTGCCACCATACCGAAGAATAATACCCGCACCTCCCGGATGGCGGTCAAGAAACTCGGTCACATCGTAGACACAACCTTCAATAACCACCCAGCACGACTCGCGCGTGTTGTGTTGGGCTACCTCGTCTGCGCCTAAAAGTGCCGTGGGAGACATTATATCATCAACTCATTTGGCGAGTGATCTGTCTGCCTGTCTGTCTGTGAAGGGATTCAAGCACTTGCTGTAGGTCCGAAGGTGGTCGAAGTTGTAGGGAATTGAGCATTTGCGGAGTTGTGGGCCCGAGGATATATAGAAAGGGGAACCACACAGCACTATTCGTTCCGCGGGACATTTCTTGGGGGACATTCTCCGTTAGACACCCCCGGTAACTAGTCAAATGCAAAGACGATGACTGGGCAGTTTAACAGGCCGACGGTCAAGACTAGGGTAGCACGATTAATTTGTCCAAGTCTATACCTCGGCTGACCGAACTCCACGGACACATTGATCCAAGTTCCTCTCCGCACCAGCAGCCAGGAAAAACATGTCTGTTCCCGAAAGAAGAAAGCTAAATCCCATTTCCGTCTTGCGTTTTGCGGCGGCCTCGCTCATGGCAACGGTGCCGACGGCCAAATTGAGCCGCCGCCCAATGCTCAGCACCTTTTCCAGGGCTTCAACGAAGACTGGTTCCTCCCCGTCTCCCCCTTGAAGGCCCAGGGACTGTCGAAGATCGAAGGAGCCGACGAAGCATCCCGTCACCCCTTTAACACTCAGGATTTCCTCTGCATGCCGGACACCTTCAGCCGACTCGATCATGAGGATGATAGCCAGCTGTGGAACCCGCTTCGTAAGGTATTTGGCCACGTCGGAGGTGCGGTCAGTGTCGGCAAATGGGGCCAGGAATGGGCCAAAGCTGCGCTGGCCGTGCGGAGGGTAGAGTGCGTGCTGGACCACGCGTTCAGCCTCTGCACCGTTGTTGATCATGGGCACGATGATGCCCGCGGCACCACAATCCAGGGCCCATTTCACCCATTCCACCCCGTGCGAAGGAGTGCGAATGATCGGGATACATTGACCAGCTGAAGCAGCCACCACTGCTTGAGTAATGGCGGTCGCCTTTTCCGGGCAAATAGGGGCGTGTTCCATGTCGATCAACACCCAGTCGAACCCGGACCGCGCAATGATCTGGCTGCACCAGACGTTGCCGCTGGCAAGGCCGCAGCCCGCCAGGACTTTTTTCTTCTGGATGAGACTAGATAATGTCTGGAGAGTCTCATTGCCGTCGCTGACGCCACTGCCGGTTGTCTGGCCTGAGCTAGTAGCGGAATACATTCTTGAGCTGCCGTCTCGACTTCACTCCCTTCGGTGGTCAGTTCCGAACCATCAATAGTCCTCAACTGGTCTCTGCAGTGTATTTTGATACAATTCCAACTCGGCTCCAGGGCGTGAAAGTAGGCCAAGAATATAAACAAAGGCTGACTGGCTTGTCGTCCACTTGTTGCAAGGTCCCAGGACAATTGCCAGCTATATGGTCGAAAAGGATTCCCCATATGGGGCCGTTGAGAAATGGTTGTCATCCGTCGACTCTAGACTCAGCTGATCCTACTACGCGGAAGGGGAAATCCTCGAGATATTTCCGCCGTAGAAGCGTCGAGCTCACCGTCCTCGGTACATGGTTGTTATCTGGGGCTCCCAGCCAATGCAGCTGGCCATATTTGGAAAAAAGATTATATTGACGACTTCACCGATGAAGGAATATGGCTGCCGCCCAAATTTGATGGATTGATGGAATCGGCCTGATATGGCCTATGGGGGTCTTGCTGCCTCTCAGGGTTGTCAAGTGAATGTCATTGTCCACACGTGAGACTCCACGTCCTTCATGACCACCCACATTCCTGACGCCGCCAGCATGACAGTCACATGCTAGAGATGTGGCATTCAAGGTATCTTTTCTATGAGGACCCAGTCTCTATCTCGTCTCGGTCAATTCTCCGACGAGATCAGCTCGACCTTCGGTGTCCGTTTCCTCTCGTAAGCTTCCGTATCTAGACTATGCACAAACGAAGCCTCCTCTCTCTCTTAAGGCGTCGCAGCTCCGTTGTTCAGGTCTGCAGACTGGACTCGGCGACGTCCTCCTTTCGTGTCCGGCTAAGCTTTGAAGGAACCACTTCCGAGGTATGGGACGAGGGAGATGATTCCATCACTTACTCCGTCGTTTAGCGGCGGTTTTCCATACGTTGCCGACATCTCACTGCTTGAATAGGGCTGCCTGTCCCACACTAAATCCAAGGACTGGCATCAGCCATCCAAGCTCTTGAGACAAGGCTACAAAGTTTCTGAGATAGGCATGGCTCACGGGGACTAGAACGTCTAGGGGGCAAGGACAGGGACATGGCTAGCTGCAGGTCCATTTCAAGCTGAAACAACCCTGATTGGTCTATGCGGAGGTATTGCGGGCGACCAGGCGGAATAAAAGCCCCAGATCCGGAATTTATATCTATCACAACGCTGGCCAGGACAGTTTTTTGAATTCTTCAATAACACAAGGCGCATTGCCACA
Organism: Fonsecaea monophora; assembly: GCF_001642475.1. Taxonomy (NCBI): domain Eukaryota; kingdom Fungi; phylum Ascomycota; class Eurotiomycetes; order Chaetothyriales; family Herpotrichiellaceae; genus Fonsecaea; species Fonsecaea monophora. The sequence goes on from NW_019174007.1 coordinate 4,525, forward strand.
GCAAACAAACCGCTTGATCAAGTCCAAGCCATCTGGAGCTCCACTGCTCCAGCTGGTATGCACTGTACGGACCGAGAGTTTTTGGTTCTGGCAGAAAGTCCTCGTGTCAGGCCATTCAAGCAAAGCCACCAAACAGACAGTGTAGATCATGTGTGTCGGAATTTATACAAGGCCATGCGAAACCGAATACCTACCTCGATGCCCATGACCCCACCGGCTTGTTCCCAAACAGGGCCCTTTTTGACCTGGGGTCAGGCGATGGGAGAGGACATCGCACCACGTCCACAGTCGGGGCATTTGCGCTGCAGACATGTCTTGGGATAGTGGCTGTGAGAGCCGTGAGAGCCGTGAGTGATGAGTCCTGAGGAGAGATGTTGCATTTACCTCCGGTGTGGTACATAAGACCAAGAGTTGGCCGAACACCTGTTGCTGACCTGCTTTGGTACTAAACAATCTCCAAACCAGACCCTGTGGTACGTTCAGCTTCAACTCAGCAAAGATGTCTGCATCCGCGCAGCAACTTCACTTTGAGCCCCTGCACCCGAGGTTCGTGGCCGAGGTGCATGGCATGGACTGGAGCAAGCCGGTTCCCGACGAGACAATCGAGCAGCTCAAGAAAGGTATTGCAAAGTACGGGGTGTTGGTGTTCCGCAAGGCGAATCTGGATAACGAAGCGCACATCGCATTCTCTCGACGCTTCGGCAACCTCGACTCGATGCCGCTGGTCCACGGGCGCGGACGCGGGCGGTTCCCACACCTCCCGGCTCTCTTTGACATCTCGAACCTGGACGAGAAGGGCGAGGTCGTGCAGACGACCAACCGAGTAGCGGCGCTGATGTCCAAGGGCAACGAGCTCTGGCACGCCGACATGCAATACCACCCTCATCGCGACAAGTACTCGTTCCTACGCGCCGTCGAAATTCCTCCGCCGGGCTGTGGCGGCGAGACCGAGTTCGCCGACTCACGCACTGCCTACGAGACACTGAGCCCAGCGATGAAGGACAAAATCGACCACTTAGTGGCCGACTGCTCGCTGATCCACAACCGGCGGTTGGCCGCCCCTGAGCTGTACCGCGACGTCGATCCGTACGACTGGTCCGTCTCGCGCTGGAAAGCCGTCTATCCGCACGAAGATAGCGGACGCATGAATCTGTACGTGACGAGCTACGCCTACCGCTTCGATGGATACACCATCGCCGAGACGCAGAAGCTGGTGCAGGAACTAATCGCCCACGGCACGCAGCCGGACAACGTCTTCAAGGTCAAATGGGAGCAAAACGGAGACTTGGTCATGTGGGACAACACGGCCGTCTGGCACCGCGCTCTCGACGACTCCCAGTACAAGTTCAAGTACAAGCGGGACATGCGCCGCACGAACACATATGACGACGGGCCCTACGCGTTTGGCGAGAACGATCCTGCCAACGACTGGAAGGTTAATGTGCCACTGGATCCGTTCGAGGCGGAGAAGAAGAAGAAACTCCAGACCGATGGCCAGGGCGGCGCTGTGGCCGGCGCTGTCCAAGAGGTATCAGCCGCCGCATGACCGATTACTTTGGTCGTGAATCGAGGATCGAGGATCGTGCTTGGTCACAGCACTAGCATCAACTGGTATACCAACAGACAGTACAAGTGTGGTTGGAGATCATTTTTTTCCCACCTACTTCCCACCTTTTAATCGTATCAGATGTATATATAACTATATAACCCAGAATCAACTCAACACTCTTGAAAACATGATGCTCCATGGAGGTCTAGATCAACCTTCGAAAAAGATTTCAATGTTCTCACCCCTCGCAGTCCGAATGCATGGCCCGTGAGCAGTGATCCGCACAAACTAGACGTCCCTATTTCGTATGACTAAGGTACCTCGTCTGCGTGCGTCGTCGTTGTCAGGAGAGCCAGGTAGTATATACCGCGCAAAGAAACCGTGGTTCTTATTGGCTGAATCGACGTTTCAGTCACGTGACTGTAGCAAGGAAAAAGGTCACGTGGCTGTAACACAAATTGGCCCTTAAACCCTCCGGTCTTTTTTGCATTCACTCTCTCAACAGGTCGCTTTGGTAGGTCCTTTAACCCTTCTGACTACTTTGATGTCTTTGGAGAGATATGACGCTCGACGGAGAAGTCGATGTTCCACCGTATCCCGTCTCTGGAAAAACAACAGGCAGACCTGGGAGTTGCTGATCCCGCATCCAGTTCCGATCATTCCGTCAAGGGGGTTGCTGAAATTCCGCCTTCGCTATTGCCTCGACTTGGCCTTACCAGCTAAGAACCACTCGTACAGCGCTGTGAAGAGCTTAGACAAGAGCTGGCAAGGTTGGCAAGTTGGTGACGAGGCTTTTCGGGGTCGGTCAAATCGACACTCGCGGAGAACCTGCCGACTCAAATGACCTGCACCAACGTGCGGCAGGCCCCGAAGATTGGCTTTGCGAGCGTGTACCTAAGCTCTCCGTGGATCAACCTGATCATTGCGGTTGGCAACGGCCATGTCCATGTCTCTACCAATTACAAGTTCGCGGCCAGGCTGAGAAAGAGTGTTGTCACCCCGAGAGAATACTCGACCAGGCTCTATGCCTGGAGACGCCCAAGCCTTGTAACGGTAGGGATATCATTAATCAGGACCCTGCCCGCCTTCTAGACCTCGTGGATCAAAATCACGACCCCAGCCGTTGGGACAGCCATACTGTTGTGTTTTCTCATTGGGTCTGCACCATGAGCTCTGTTGGGATGGCTGTGGCGGTTTTGACGAGAACTCGTCGTCGCATTTCCTGGTCCATCTAAACTGAAACCTCTCTCAGACCTTGAAGTTTGGTACCTTTGGTACTTGCCGTGCATTTCTGGGGTAGTTGCTTTCCTGTCACCGAACAACGCGGCGTGAGGATGCCGTGGGCCATGCACCCCAAAGTGGTTCAGCTCGCAAACCAATACAAGGCAGAGCCCCCGCATAGCCGAATCCACGAGGTGCTTTGGCACCATTATTTGAATCTCCACAGTTCAATCCGCCACTCCCCCACTGAATGTTATGTGTGGCCGACTTACAAGGACAAGTGTGTACCTCGTATAAATCACGGTTCAGTCGGCTCAGCGAAAGCGAGGGAGGCCGGCCACGCTGCATGCAGCTTTTATTGCATCGAGTAGGGTCAGCTTTCACCACTAAATAAAACATCAATTGATATCTCTCATCCTACAGACACCCTCTAGGTGACTGATCATAGACTTACTCGACCTACAAAGTCCCTGGGGGTTCTCTCCATCCCGGGCCGGCGTCCCAGACTTTGCAGACGAGCCCGATATTAGGACAAGGACGAAAAAGTCACTAGTGCTAACGTGGCAGGGTACAGTCCTTTTTCTTTCGATAGTCTCCTTCCGGTGACGACGACCACCACCACACCGTTCGATATCCCGTCTTGAGTTTTCTAAGAGGGTGAGAGGGGCCAATGTATCCATGGGTTGGAGGATATAAAGAGCCTTGTACAAAAGGGCATAAAAGAAACTGGGGGAGTGTGCACGGTTCTGCGTCACGTTGGGGTGGTACACAGAGAGAGATTGAAGAGTAAGATGCCAAGAGGAAATGAAGATTAACATCAGATCAGATTTAGCCACCCGAGAGACTCAGTCCCCCTTAGTCCTGTAATCCCCGAGATTTCATCCAAGACCGTTCGGAGACCCTTTTTTTTTTTCCCTTTCAGGGCTGGCTGGCTGGCTGGTTCAGTCCAGTCTAGTCCAGTCCGGTCCAGTCGAGTAAAGTCAAGTCATGCCTCCTGGTCTTTCTCAGGCAAACCCTCTTCCTTCTCTCCGACAATGCGACCGTGCATTTTGCGGGCCACCTCGTCGGTCATGAAGTCGCCGTAGTTGACGGTAAAGCACGCCGCGATCACCGCGACACAGGCAAAGGCCACCACGGCGTACCAAACGTATCTGCAATCAAGCTTTTGTTAGAAGTCGTAAACTGTGTGAGATGACACAGAGAGAAAAAGTGGGGAGGACAGGGACGAGGCTGGACTCACTTGAATGCGTCGGCGGCGGCAGAGGCGGTCGCAGCCGCGACAGCTGCGGTTATGGTCGGGTTTATTCCTGGGACGCCGCTCAGGTCGCCGGACGCAAGGGAGGTTAGCAGTGCGGATAGACTATCCTGCGGGAGACCGGCTGCGAGGGCGGCCTGGGTCACTCTGGGCCCGGTAAAGTCGGAGAGCTTGTTGCTCAGGATTGTCGTGTAGATGGCCGTGGCGACGCTGGCGCCGCTGGACCGGATGCTCCCTAGAGCACCCAGGGCGACACCAATGTCTTCGGTTGGGAGGGGCAAGGGCGCCAGAGCAAGGGCGCAGGTCTCGACGATTCCGACCGTCAGACAGGCAATGAACAAAATGCCAATGCCCTTTGACTCTTGACCGGGCCCGACGGTGATCATGGCCGCCGAGAAGGCCAACAGGACCAAGGTGGCCCCGACCATGAGCCAGCGAGACTGTGGGATCCATCTGCACATGGGACCTCCGATGATCTGTCCGATGAAAAACGAGGCGCCCACCACACAGGCTAGCCAGCCTCGATGAGTCGGTGAGCCACCAAACAGGTAGCTGATCTGCTGGGGCCACAGGACCGTCATCGAATAGTAGACACAGCTGCCGACCATGGCGGTCAGAACCATGGCGAGATAGCCTCTATACTTGAACAGACGCATGGGGAGGAGCGCATCCCCCTTGTGGAATTTGGCGTCGTAGACGACAAAGACGACCAAGACGACGAAGCCCACGACGATCGAAGCAATGACGTGGGCCGATTTCCAGGGATAGAGGATCCCTCCCCACGACAGTCCCATCAGGAAGATTATCAAGCCGCCGGTGAAGAGGAAAAGTCCTACAAAGTCTTGCCGTGCCAACTGTCGCCTTGTGGAGCGATCGAGATGGAGTTGGCGGAAGCTCGGTGGATGGTAGCAGAAGAAGAACAGAATCACAGCCAGTCCCGTCACGATGATGTTGAGATAGTACGACCAGCGCCAACCGGCTGCCGTTTTTTCCGCCAACGTCTGGGCAATGACGGGCCCAAACCCCGCAAACTCGATGGGAGACAAGAAGATGCCCGAGATCCAGAGCGGACGGTGCTTGTTCGGGACCAGTTCGGAAATGGCGACGGTGAAGGATATCTGCACGGCTCCTCCAAGTCCGTTGAGAATGTTGGCACCGATCAGACTGTCGACGCGGGTGGCGGTCGCTCCTATGATGGAGCCGACCAGGGAAAAGGCGTTGCCACCAATGAAGAACCATCTCCGGCCAAAGATATCAGACAACCGCCCGATGATGAGAAAGCCCACGGACAGGCCCAGGGTGTATGCCAAAGCGACCCAAGTAATGTTCTTGGAAGGGCCGATATCCGCGTTGATGATGGCCAACGAGTTTGAGGGCAGCGACCAACCCAGAAGGTTGCTGATACTTCCCAAGGCGAGAGCCTATCCGCACACGTCGCGTTAGTAACTGAATCTACCGCTGAAATGGCGACACCAACAAAGGCCAACACTCACGATAACAGTGCCAATGAAGCCGACGCTGCGATAGTAGTGCTTGGGCAGGTTGTTGCCCAAGGCTCCTTCGTCAATGGCAAAGGTTTCGGTCTGGATGGCAATATGTTGTTCGCCCACCGAGTTGATCTCGACAGGGCGTGCGATTTTGTCTTCGTCCATTGTGTAGTTGGTAGCGAAAGAATGTGTCAAGCCTTCGAGTGACTAACGCCCAGTCCGTCTATATGTAGAGGACCGACACCAAGCTCCTTACCCCAGGCTTTGGTCCCCGCCTCTACACCTGACTTGCGGAGATAAGGGTCCGGAATGCAGCGCCGAGGTTGAGACCAATCCAAACTTTTCCGTTACCACTGTCGCGGAGCCTTGAGCGCCGAGCAGTGCCAACACCCAAATACTGAAGTTCAAAAAGCCCAGATGCTCTCGGCCGCCAGCTTCCGCAATGGTGACGGTTGGACCCCGTTTCCATTCTCGGCGGAAACAACCTCACTCTTTTATCTCACAGTTTCATTGGAGACGCCAGCATATTATTCCGCAGGTGTGGCGTTGTGAGGTGTCTGGCTAAATGCGGAATGTAGAGGGACGAATACAGATTGAATAAGTTTGGGTGGAGTCGTATAGAAAGATGATTGGTGATCGTACCTCATATCGACCAGTCTTAACTGGATCAGGCGATAATATGGGTCTGGTTCTGCTCCATTTATTCCGACCGAGAGCTTCTAGTGGAATATTTCATGGAGAGGACAGCGGCGTTGCAAGTCTTTGTAGCGAGAAGCGCAAGCTATAGTACTGTAGCTGTTCAAGGCATGTTTGACTTCACCTTGTCACCCTTTTCATCAGGTGCATAACATGGGAGCATATCTTGCCCACGGCTCAGGACCGGAAAATACACCAAGCCCGAATTGTTGAAGGCGGAACCCGCTTGTGGAATGTACACGGTGCCAATACCCCTATGAGGGGCACATCGAGTCCATCATCTGAGCACTTAGGGAAATTGCCTCGTCATTTCGTATCTGAAAACGGATTGTTTCTGGTTCATACCGTGGATTCATCGTAGGAGCTGGTATATATGTAGGTAATTGTAGGGAAGGTCGACCGAGAACGCTGCAGCCTGACGTAAGACCTGATCACGCATGCAAGGCAGTCAGGGGAGCGATCTTGGCACATGCCGTAGACGGAAATGACATTGACGACCAAATTCAACGAGAAATTTCCCCGCAAGCTGCGTCAAGCTGCAAAACACTGAATCACCTAAACGACTTGGAGCGAACACTTGATAGATATTTCCAAACAACCACGCGCCCCATAAAGTGAAGTAACTATTGCCTGTTATGGGAGAATCATCCTCCCCCGATCAGTCGCAAACCTCTCACCACTCCCAATATCGCCTGCGCGTCACCGCCGGGCCTTCGTACGATTCCGCCACCCACAAAACCGTCCCCGTCAACAGCCCCGAAACCCTCACGTTCGAGACCCGTTCCATAATCTTCTCTGTGTGTGTCCGCATTCGCCATTTCACAGGGTTTCCGCCCTCATCCCCCGTCACCGCCGAGAAATACTTCACCTCCGACCTCCATAAATATGACCAATACAGCATATCCTTGAGTTTCGTCCCCAAGCGGGACATTCCGGGTGAAGAGCTGGTGTTTGGGAATGATTTCGACCGGCCTATACGAGATAGATTACCGCCCGGATTCAACCAGGCATTTAGAATCGTGAAATGGTGGATCGATCCAGGTTTAGATGGGGATGTCTACGCGGATAAACCATTCTTGTATGGTCCGGCGCTGAGTAGTTGGAATATCTTGAGGATCGGTGACGAAGTCATACCGAAAGACCAGCTGCCATCTTCGTCCCCATCGTCAGATGTCGAAGACCAGGACGGTGAGGACGCGGTCGACGAGGATGAAAGCCACGCATGGAAGATCCCAGAGGAACATACTGAGAACTTCCACGACGTCATCGTCGAAGAAGGCGGCGAAGGCACAGGTCTCGCCCTGCGCTCCGAGGCCAACATCCCCGCCGACCCTCCTGGCCGGCAGAAACACTTCCTCAATCGCACGAATCTCTCCTCTTTCACCTTCGAGCGCGGCCGTCTCTACCAGGCCGATTTTGGCAATCCGTACTTGGACTTTAACGACTTCTCTCTCAAGCTGCCCGGCTTCACACTGAATGTGATCCAATACGTAGACTCCAAGACGCATGAGCTGCGATATACTCTGAAAAACAAGAGGAGCGGGGAAGTGTACGGCGTGGTCGTGTTTACGTTATTGTTTGGCGACGAGTTGCGGGAAGCGGCTAGAGAGTATGGATCGGACAATCAAGACGAAGCGCACGGCCAAGAAGAGCGCGATAGAGACAGCGAAAGCATACCATCGGACGAGGATGACATTGATTGACAGATAACGGGGTCGATAGAAAGCCCTTCGCTACCGGACATGGGAGAGGGAAAAAGAGATTAAGGATACCCCAGCAAAAGAACGACCATAGAGATTAGAGAGCACACTTGTTTTGCCTCTCCTCTCTTGTTCCCAACTCAGCTTTGATTTTTGTGGTCGTTGAATCACTCCGTCGTCGAGATATTGGGCCTGGCTTCTTCACGATGAACACACGTTCGGAAACAAAATCCGACCATGAATACACGCTACTTCACTCCTACAGCGAGAAACGAGACATAAAACATGCATTTCCAATTCTTTTTGTCATTCATTTTGCGCTTTGCGCGCTCGCTATGCTCACTGCTTTTTTCCCCAGCAGTTGGCGCTGGTCGCCGTCTCTTTTCTCAATTCTACGTGCCCTTTGCGCACATTTGACCACGGCGACGACCTCTCGCGGTCGACCGCCCCACCGAGAACACCCACCACCACCCACCACCACAAGACACCGGACAACCGCCACCGTCACCACCCATCAAAGCGTGGTGCCGCTCACGCGGTCCTCCAGCTCGATGTCGCGCTGGCCACCACGCATGCCCACGCCAGCGCGCCAGTCCTCAGGGATCTGGGCGCGGCGGGCACGCATGTGGCAGGTCAGCTCGCCGTTGGCCGCCTTCGCGACCAAGAGACAGCTGCTGACCGCGCAGGCGGTGACGGCGAAACCGACAACCCCGACAAAAGACCAGCCGAACGCGTTCTCCAAGGCGGCGACCGACGCCCCGAAGAGAGCCGGTGCCACCTTGCTGTCGATAAAGGTGTAGCCCAGGAGGAGCACCAGCGCATTGTCGACGTTGGCCGGGTAGCCGGCGTCGTTGGCTTGTTCCAGCAACGCCAACTGGGCCTGGAGCCCGACGTGCATGAAAATGTTGCCGGTGATTGTCAGAGAGACGGCCGCGCCGAGGTACGTCGCGAACAAGACGAACGCACGGTTGTGCAGCGGGTGTTTCTGGCGGGCATCCTGGCTGCCGCGCGCCAGTGGCGACTGGAGCAAGTCCATGAGCTGGTGGCCCATTGACAAGGTGATTGTAGACCAGGAACCGATGCAAGCAAGACCGAGCTCTTTGGCGATTGTCGGCAGGCCCTCTGAGCTGGGCAAAACAGATGGCATGTTGATGAAGAGCAGGGCGGTGCCGAGGAGAAGAAAGATCGATGAGATGAGGCTCCAGAAGCTGTAGCTTGGGATCATTGGGTAACGCATGATCAAGCCGCCGCCGAGATACACTGGCATCATCAAGACTGGGATCAAGTATGGGCCCGTCATGGTGAAGAAGAGGTAAAATGCCGTCTTGACTGCTGAGGGCTGAGGACGCGTGAGCAGTTGATAGAGCGTGGTGTAAGAGAAGCCGGTCTGGAAAATGGCAGCAGTGAGGAAAATGAGGACGAACAGAGCCATGGTTTTGAAGTTCGACAAGTACTCGACAGGGAACAGACGAGTGGATGGTGAGTTGAGAATTCGGTATGCTTGCTGAAGGATAAGCAGCACGACCAGGACGACGCCAATGGCTAGAGAGATGTAAAGGTATCCGCTTGTCCATGGAATCAAGATGCCAGCGAAGTTGAATGTGACCAACAGTGTGATGATGCCGAAGAAGCAGAGCAGGCCGCCGAGGGTGTCGATGCAGTTGATGCGATGGCTCCAGTTGAAGACCGGACCACAAGCCCAGGGCGCGTTTGCCGCAATTTCAACCTCCGTGGGAAGTAGGTAGAAGAGGAAGACCAAGGCCAGGGCGAGAAGCAGGAAGGCGGTGTAGAAACCCCAGGACCAGTTCTTGTTGCGATGAGCAAAGATGGAGCCGAAGATGGGACCGACGATCAGACCGAGTGTGGAGCTGAGGGTGAGGAAGAAATCGCGTCGGATCTTGTCTACGAAACTGCCCTTGTGTTCCAAAAAGACCAGCATGCCAAAGTGTTGACCTGCCAGACCCACGCCGAGGAGAATTCGGGTGTAGAAGAGGAAGGCCATGTTCGGGGCAAAACCAGGTGAGATGGTGGCGATCAAGACAATGAAGGCGAAGACGGTGTAAATGTGCTTGAACGGGACGACGACATAGAGGTGGCCTGCAATGAGTGCCGTGGCTGCCGCTCCGATGGCTGGACCAGCGATGAGCCACTGAAATCCTTGGACGTTGAGGTCATAGATGATGTTTGGAATCATGACCGGCATCATGCTCTCGGTGATCATGGTGAGGAGATTGACAGAGGCCAACAGCAGAGCAGTTGCAACCCATTTGCTGGTGGTTGTACGGTCGATGTTGATGTTTCCTCCTCGTCCATTATTCACTTGCGGCTCAAAGAGATTTCGAGCGACCTGCGACGCCGCGGACCAGACGGTGGCTTGGTAGTGGCTGCTCGAGTCACCGAAGATGGCGCTGGTGGAATTGTTGTTGGCGGGTTCAGGTTCGATGAAGACTTCTTCGACGGTGAAGCTGGTTTCGACTCGGATGACGCCCTCGGGCGGAGTTGGTGACCTCGCGTCGCTCCAGCCGCCAGCCATCACTGTGGTGGTACCAGGCATGACGAAGTCAGACTCGAAGGGATCAGAGTGAGTGTGGAAGCTGGGAGGACCGCCGGAGAGATGACTGAAGCTGGGTGGAGGAGATGGATCTGAGCGGCGTTGAGAGTAAGCGGAAGAATGAGAGGAAGAGAGGTGAGAGCGAGAGCGCCGAGAGCGACGAGAACGGTTATTCAACGACATGTTTTTTTTGTTGCGCAGCTCAAAGTCTGAACGCTTCTCTGCGATGCGACGGGGATCTTTGGACTCTGGCGGATCGTTGACGAGGCGAAGTGCGATGTGGTGGTGACAGATCTTTTTTTGTTTTCACGGTCAGTCCTCAACTCTCAAACGGCACGCAATCCATCTCGAACTCACCACTGATCAAGGTTCTTGCAGAACAAGAGCAAGGCGACCTGACCGCGTCTACAGGTAAAGTGACAAGTGCTTTGACAATGTTACTGTCCACTGTATCGATCACAAGAATGGAAGAAGGGAGATGTTGATGGAACAAGGGTTGATGATGATGGTGGTGGTGGTGGTGGAAAAGAGACAGCAAGAAAGAAAGAAGACGCGACCAGGTGAGGGATTTCAAAAGCTGGTCCAGCACAGCACAGTGGGAAGTGATTCTTGTCTGTTCATTTCATCTGCTCTCTCTGTGTCCATCTGCCTCTCACTTGATGCCATCTGCTCAAGCCGAAAAGCAGCCGGCTGTGCGGGCAATTGCTAGCAAAACATCTGCTCTCATTCTTCCGCCATCCTCGCCAGGTCAGGCCAGGTCGAGAATTGTCTGGCAATGGAGGGCTTTGTTGTGTTTGTGCCCATGGCCGCTAAGCGGCACGCACACGCACACAGAGGAGAGAAAATCGCGTCCTGACCTGTCCTGGCCAGGGGATCCAACCAGATCAACTGCAATCGTGGAAACCTGTGTTGTTTATTGTTGGTATCCCACGCACGAATCTGCTTAGTATCAATCGTGATTCAAAGTCCATTCTTCCAGTCCATCTTTCACTGAAGGATCTCATTCATAAATTTACAACGTCGAGTGTTCCCAGCATAATGTACACGAAACCTTTCTGGTGGACTGAAAACTCTTGCCTCATGAGATGGATCACAAGCATGAAAGAGGAAATTTCCTTTTGATCGTGCTGCCAGTGGAGTTTACCAGGTACAATCAGTAGTGCCTCGTCAAACTGGGGAAGGCTGAATACTAGGGAGTACAAGCCAATACACCCGGACAAGCCCCATCAGATCTGATGCCAGCAGCATTCACAACGTATGTCCTCATCTTTCCCCTTCCCCTAGCTGAAATTCGCTCTGGGTCATACAATTCCCACAAAAAAACCTCTGTTTCTCTCTCTATATCATGTGTACGAACCTAGTTCCATTCACACAAAGCAGGCCCCGAGACAAGCAATGACCAAGCGGCTTCTGTGGTCAATACAAAGAGAAAAGCAACTTGGATTGCGTCTGTTTGCTCCCTCTCTGCCTTTCAGCCATTAACCCTTTCAGCCAAGGGCAGAATCTATGTTTGTTTACCATTCCTTCTCCTCTCCTCTCTCTCCCAAGGCACGCAACTGCTCAAGCATGCTTCTCTCAACCTTCCCCATCACTCCCCTCAACATGCCTGAACCCACGGGCTTGATCCAAGTCTACAGAGCCGAAAACCCGATTGTTGAGTATGCAGTACCACAAAATCCCCTCAACCTTACATGGACCTACATGAGAGATTTAAAATGGCTAATAAACGCACACAGCGTCGTCGCCGTACATGGATTGAGGGGCCACGCCTTTAAGACATGGACGCACAGAGAGTCAGGGAAATTCTGGCTGGGAGATCCAGAGTTGCTGCCCGCCCATTTGAAGCAAGCACGGATCTTGACCTACGGTTACAATACCGCCATTACAGCAATCCTCGGCAAAACGTCGTCAGACACAATTCTCCAGCATGCGCACACCTTGGTGGCAGAACTGGTTGCGGATCGGCAGGTCAGTGGGCGTCTTCTGCTCTGATCTTACCGATTGAGGATGTTGGTTGACCGATTTTCCTCCAGATGGATGGATGGTGCTACTCGCAGGCCCATTATCTTCGTCTGTCATTCGCTAGGGGGTATCATCGTCAAGAGGGTAAGGATGACACCGCCACTCCAGCGAGTATTCCTCTCACTCCTCTATTGAAACCCTAATGCTCTTCTTGACCAGGCAATTATCCTCTCTCATAGTCGAATATCTGGGTCGATCGTGGGCCTTCATTCAATCTACGTCTCCACCTTTGGCCTACTATTCCTTGGGACACCGCACGAGGGCAGCGACAAAGCCGTGCTTGCATCCTACATCCGAGTCCTTCTGGACAAACTAGCCCCTTCAAAGCTGTGCGATACCGATGGCCAGCTCCTTAACGCGCTCAAACCAGACTCGGAAACTTTGAGGAACATCACCGACATGTTTGTCCCCATCATGAAGAGGTTTCACATCTACTTCTTCTGGGAACAAGAGAAGACAAATCTCGGAGGCAGATACGACTATGTATGTGACTACTTACAACAGGAGCCAACGTAGTTCACGACCAAACCGAAATGTTGATGCTGACAGGATGCAGATTGTCCGCGAGTCTTCGGCAGCTCCGTTTCTCGATGGCACGGTGCGTTGCGGCCTCCCATGTGATCATAGAAATATGTGCCGATTCGCGGGCCGAGATTCGCCGGGATACAAGGTCATTGTCGCTACACTGGTACGGTATTATGAGGAGGCTGAGACGATTATTGCAAGAAGATGGGATGAGGCCGACATCAAATTGAGGACCATGCGTGCAAACGAAGCCGCAGAGCTGTTGAGAGATAAAATACAACCTTGACATGCGTTGCAAAATGAGAAATTTCGTCCATGCTCAAGGCGTTTTGTATATTCACTAGCACTCCAATTCAACCTTGCAACCTTCGGTAATGGACATGACGAGGGTCATGGTCTGCCTTTCCACTCCGGTCTGCTCGACCACTTCACCCGGAGGAAGTCTGATGGTGGGGAACCGCTGAATCAATCGTACAATAGTGTAGGCAGCTTCAGTCACGGCAAAGTCCACTGAGCGTTATCCTGTCAGTTAGCATGTTGTTACTCCTCAAATATCTGGGTGGCAGAGAGATCATACTGCCCAGACACATCCGTGGCCCACCATTGAACGGAAGATAGCCCCATTTGGCATTCGTGAGATCCTGGTTCAAGGGCATGTCTTCATCCCATCTTTCGGGCCGGAAGAGCTCGGCGTCCATTCCGTAGAGGTCGGGTCTTCGATGCATGGCGTAGACACTATACGCAACAGAAGCACCTTTGGGTATCAGCACGGGAGATTTCCGGTCCGGCCCGCCTCCTGTAGGCAGAATGGTCGTCCTCGTGGCTGTCCTGACATTCACAGGCACTGATGGATACAATCGAAGAGCTGTCGAATGAGTTAGTGCCGGGCCAAGTTTGGCATACGAGCTACGCAAGCGTGGGACAACAGACTTTCTTTGATGACATTCTGAAGATAGGACATACTCCGAAGACTGTTTCGGTTCAATTCCGCCTCGCGGTCGCAGGCATGACTGATCTCTGATCGTAGCTTCTCGAGCACCTTGGGGTGTCTGACCAAACTAAAACTGTACATCAATATCAGCATTCTTCAGAGGCGAGTCAACACAGGCGATAGTGTTATACCCATACAGCGTCCATGACAGAAGACAAGCGGTTGTATCACGGCCTGCAACTAATAGGTTTATAATCTGACCTCGAAGCGCGCATCGGTCTGGTACATCCTTTGCGACTGTATCAAGGAAAACAAACTCGGCTTCATCTGCTCTCATGCTTTTCCCGTTTTGCAATAAATTCCGGTCGATAATCTGGTCTGCAAACTTGTGCACGTTTCTGCAGGCTTCACGGAATGGCTTGCCGCCAATCAACCAGTACAAGTCGAGTAGTCGGAAGCGTTTGGCGACATATGCTTGAGCAGTGTTGAATGCAACGGCAAAGGACTTCTCGCCGACTGATTCGGGGGTTCGGAGGCTTCGTACAGATTCACCAAAAAGATAGGAGGTCGTGGTGTCGAGGGTGAGGCGAAAGAAAAGCGGCTGTAGGTCGATGACACCACCGCAACTTGGGATGGCATTGAGGAGGTCATCGACAGAATCCCGGAAAACGTCCAAGTTTTCATACTGCTTATGAGCAAATTGTGGTCTGAGCAAGTCTCTTGACTGTTTCCATGCAGCGCCTTCTTGAGTGAAAATTCCGTCCCCAAACATTGGAAACGTTATCTCTCTCCTCAAGCCCATGCTGAAATCTGGCCAAGGGTCAACTTCCGTTGTGTGGGCGGATGTGGAAGCAGGCTCACCTTTGATTTTCGAACTTAGTATAACTTCGAGGTTTGCAGGGTCGATGGTCCCAAATGCCTTTGTCCCTAAGAATACCTGTTCAAGGGTATTTCCCGTTTGGCGAAAGTGGAAAAGAAACAGCTCCATAAGTCTTGATTCGGCATTGGCTCTGAAGATCTGCTCAAGGCGGTCAAGACCCAGGGGTCTCTGATTTCGAAGCCTAGGAGGCGGCAAACAGCCATGGAGGCCAGCAATAGCACTATACTCCTGTGGCCTAGTCAGCCAAACCATGGCTCGTGGGGACCTGGCAGGAACGTGCCTCTTTTTTTTGGTAGCGAAGCACATAAAAAGCAAGAACAAATGCGATGACTGTTATCCAAGAGAGGTGAAAATCCATGCTGAGTTAGTGTCCCGCACGGTCCTAGATAGTCGTAGGGTTGGTTGATGCTCGAGAGAGATATAATGCGGGAGAGAGAAGTATAAAGACCCAAAAACTACGTGTGAGCAATGGGCCACGGTAGACGCAATCATGGTCACAGGCGCTCCGTGAGCTAGAGACATGGTATGAGACAGGTGACACGAGAGAAGGGGGAAGGGTGTTTGTGTAACATGGCAAGGGATGGTCATCACGTCCATTTTTCGATCCCCCATCTAGTTCTCTCTGGCCAGTCTCGGCGCCGTATATTTACTTGTTTATTTATTGGCTAGGCAAAAGTGGGGGCCTTGGCACCTCGGTGCCCATCGTGGCTACTTGTAGTTCGGAGTTCGTTTCTCCAGATGGCAGAGAGGAGGTATTCAGACGTCTTCCACGCTTAGGCGCCCACAACAAGTAACGGGACTGGCAGACTGGGCACATCCTTTGCCCCAGAATGTTGGACGGTTACTAGTGCTCGTCTTAGGGGCTCGTGTGTACAGTTTTCTGATGACGCCACCCAGCTCCTAGCGTGGTTACAATCGAACTCGGACCAGCTCGAATTACAATCAATATGTGGAGCTTCTGTCTGCATGAGAGCATGGCACGCCTTTGTTTACGTTTCGCCAGCGTTCATGAGAAAACCAAAAACTCCAGGAGATCGAGCTTGGAAGGTCGAAATCGTTCGAAATGTCTTGCAGAGGTACTGAGGAAATTGGGTGCTCGTCCAACAGTGGATACGATGCAGACGAGCACGACAGAGATTTAAGATCCTTCAGGGTAGCCAGTTAACCGGAATCTGACATGCCAGCCTGGTCTATTCTCCTGCCTCCCTATGATGACGGATGCACTCCTCTCAGCAGACATGGTGCATGGTACTTGCTGGCGAGAATGCAGCAGTCTCAGTAATTGAGTATGGCTCTCACTAGCTCGCAAGCCAGACCAGCTTCGCTGCATGATATGCGGTTTCAGAAAGGAAAATGAGCATCCTGACCCTCCATCATCCAAGAATCGAGGGCGACGAGCCTGGCGAATCCAGCGCAGAAGTAGAGTGAGTCGTTTCCAGCCGACTTCTCGCACAATGAGACGCGATGATTCGTCCAAACACTCACCCTGTGGTGCAGCGTTGTTGCGGTCCACGGCCTCTACGAATCAGCATATGATACCTGGACCGAGCAAGCCAACAGACAGCTATGGCTTCGAGACATGTTGCCATATAGCGTGCAAAACACTAGAGTCTTAGCCTACAGTTATCCCTCGCAGAAGTTGATTTCACCAGAGGAACCCGGATCTTTGAAATTCTTGTCATGCGCAACAAACCTCATCGCAGAGCTCTATGCCGATCGATGGTACGACAAAGGGACAGAACGACCCATCATATTCGTATGCCACGGCTTCGGTGGACTGTTAGTCAGACGGGCGTTGATTCATTCCGCGAACATTTCGTCCAGGGAGACAGAGCATTTGAGATCGACTTACCTTTCAACTCATGCCATTTTGTTCTTTGGCACTCCTCACCAGGGGCTCGACGAATCGTTCTTACTATACTTGCAACGCACCTCTCCGAGATCAAACCTATTCTTCTTGAATAGCCTCCGAAAAGACTCCTCCTTCTTGGCCGATCTTGCTGATCAGTTCGCACCACTGAGAAAAAGATTTAGGATCTACCATTTTTACGAACAGAACCCATCCGTCGTGGGTGACAAAGAAACCTTTATTGTCAGCGAAAATTCAGCTGCTCCTGGCTGGGATGATGCCTATCGATGTGGGATTTCTGCTACTCATTCGCGCATGGTCAAATTCATAGGCTGGAACAGCCCAGGCTGTAGAACCACACTTTCAACTCTCATGCAATGTCGGTCAGAGGCCCCATCATGTATCCATAGCAGGTGGCACAGCGAGCACAAGCAGCGGCGGGCTGAAAGTGAGAAGCAGGCCTCAAAAGAGTTTGACGATTCGAGAGATGAACCCTCCCCAACGTTAAGAGCTTGCGGCTCCACCAAGCATCGACAGTATCATGTTCCCCATTCATCTAGCAGCCACTTTGTTGGCAGGAGGGGGCAGTCAAAGGAGGCAAGGCAACGCTTAAGCCCTGTCGAAGGCGCTTCAACGTGGCGTAAACCGAAGATTTTGGTCGTCTGCGGTCTTGGTGGTTCTGGAAAGACTCAATTTGCCCTCAGATTTGCTGAGGAGACTCGGAGTCAATACTGGGGAACCTTCTGGGTGGATGCCACAAGTCCCGAGACTTTGGAGAATGGGTTTTCCTCTCTCGGCATGACTGCAGGAAAAGGGCTATCATCATCCAGTGCCATTCACTGGTTGTCGACCTGCTTGCGGCCTTGGCTGCTCATCTTGGACAACGCCGACGATCCGGACGTAGAGCTATGGCACTACTTTCCCGCAGGCGGAAATGGACACATCATGATCACCACGCGGAACCCGGGAGCCAATATTTACTCCACCGAGGGCTGCATCAAGTTGGGCAGGATGGATCCAGAGGAAGCAACGGTGCTATTGCTGCAATCTGCGTATCCGGCGCCTGATGTCCGAAGTCAAGATCCTACGAATAGGTGTTTGGCGGATGCTATCGCAAAACGACTTGGCTATCTGGCCATAGCTCTGATCCATGCTGGCGCCACTATTCGAAGGAACATATATACTTTCGAGACCTATCTCTATTATTACCTTAACCATCGTTGGGTGCTCTTGAGTGCTCAGAACGTGCACAGTGCTTCATATTCCGACACGATAACTACATGGGAAATCCCGTTTCAGAGAATTGCCAAAAGAAACTCTATCGAGCACAAAGACGCTGTGGACTTGATGCACCTATTTACCTTTCTGCATTTTGAGTCTATCCCAGAGCAGATCTTTCGGCGTTCATGGCACAATCTGTCGAGTGCTATCACAACGTCCAACGGTTGTCCTCAGTTCCTACGTGCGAACGTACCGGGTGATGAAGAGGCTCGAGTCAGATTTCGCCGTGGCGTGCGAGTCTTGTACGATCATTCGCTCATCGACCACGATCCAGACAAGGAAATATGCTCCGTTCACCCTGTTGTCCATCGTTGGGCTCAAGAAAGACTGCCCCGTTCAGCGCAACTAGAGTGGTTGAATCACACCATCACGGTCCTAGCATTTTGCATTCCTCGGCACCTTGAGGCCTCAGGACGTCGGTTCCGCCAGGCTCTTCTTCCTCATATCGATGCCTGTCTGCGTGAGCTCAAAAACAGATTGGGCTTACTCCCCGACACGATTTCGAGAGCTACTGAAATCGAAAGGTTCGCTTCTGTGTACGTCGAAAACGGGAGATGGAAGCAGGCCAGAAATTGGCAGGAAAGCATTTTCGCTTTCAGGAGGAAAAAACTGGGTCGATGGGACGAAGACACTTTTCGTGTGCAAAAGAGCCTTGCTGAAACCAAGTGGAACTTGTTCGAGATCAAGGATGCAATCCTGATACAGAGAGAGATATTGACGTCGAGATGGCTGCTCAGGCCATCCTTGATTTATTGGATATCATGGCCACCCTGGAAGCCTGACCATCTCGAATACTGCCTTGCCTTGAACGACCTGACGGAAACTTTGTGGCTTGCTGGACAGCGAGAGTGGTCAAAATATGTTGGCGAGCGCGCGGTGCGCGGCCTCACAAAACGGCTAGGCACTGAAGATCCTCAGACCTTGAAAGCGCTATTTAACCTTGCCCGGACTTATCTGCATCTTGGAGACCAACAACTGAGTCAGAGGCTCCTTGTCAAGGTCCTTGTCAAGCGAAAAAGGTTGTTTGGCATGGACCATCCTGACACGCTCATGACGCGCAACGAACTGGGGATGAGCCTCTGCGCAAGGACGGCTCAAGACGAGCAATCACGCCACCGGCAACTCGCAATTGCGGAAAGGTTGGTTACCAACGTTCTCACTACCCGAAGGTGCATCCTTGGAGAGGAGCACGCATACACGCTGTGGTCGGTGAATGATCTCTCCAAGGTGTTCTGCGAGAGACAGCGCGGTGCGGAAGCAGCAGGACTGCTGGAGGCCATTCTTGAGGTTGTCAGTCGCACTCTGGGCGATACCCATGTCGGCATGATCATGACGCGATCCAACCTGGCCCGGGCTTACGTGCTCTGCGAGCGCTGGAAAGAGGCTGAATCCCTACTGAAAAGCTTGCTGAAGGTGATCCCCTTGGACCACCCGGACTCGGTCAACGTGCGCTCTGGACTCGTACATGTGCAAATCCGGAGGCGTAACTTGGCCGAGGCAGAAGCAGGATGCCTCGAGCTGTTCGACATGATGAAAGACAAACGTTTCAAAGAGATCCTAGCGCCAGGCAACCCCCGCGCGTTGAAAATCTACGAACAAATGCTTGAGATCTATCGCCTACAAAACCGCCTCGCTGAGCTGCAAGCGTTGAGTGTTAAGGTGCCGGCCGCCAAAGTCTCGTCGCCACGGGCACGATTTGATATGCTGCCGATCCAGAAGATCCTGCGGAGAGAAAGTGAGCTCGATCGGCTTTGCTGAGATGGGAAAGTTTTTGAATGTGGGGGAGATTCTCCTCCCGATGCGTCAATCTGCGCCGTGACCCCGCGAGCGGGAGTGGGACGTGCTCTGATAAGTCGCTTTGTACCAGAGATTTGGCTGTTCCGAAATAGACTTCCCTTCCACATGAAAATCGCCAGTAAAACGGTTACAAAAGTTGACGAGCAAGATATATACACTGGGGCACTGCTTGCGGGACTGACAGCCTGCATATCAAGTTTGGTAGGTGCATGAAAGTACATGGTCATATGGAGCTTGTTGTGCCTATGTTTAACAGCCTCAAAAGAGCAAAAGAGCCGACCGAGTCCCGGTCATGTCAGCGGCACTCGGACACATTCCCCCCCCCCCTCTCTCACTATCTTTTGAGATGCGAGAACAAAGCTCCAATAAGTCCTTTCAGCCTCTGGGGAACACGCTCCTCTCTCTCTCTCTCGCCTGGGTTGCCGATCAATACATGTACAAGCCAGGGGCCCACTCTCCTTCGCCTTTCTCCTCCTTCTCGATAGCATCCAACATCCGTTTCTTGATCAGTTCCGGAGGTGGGGGGCCCGCACCGGCAGGGACCTTGCTGGTGTCGGCACAGAACAATGGCAGGGGCTTCACGCTGTCGGCGGCTGACTTGATGGCTTGGAAGTCTTCTGGCGAGAAACCTCCGCCGATGATGATGAGTGAAATGTCGGACCGGCCAGCCCCCTCCGCGTTCGAGCCCAGACCTGACGAGGGAGGGCTGACGCTGCCTTTCAGGAGGCCCGGGATCTCAGAGACTGCAGTATCGGTGCTGTTGCAGACATGGACGACTAATACGACGGGGGTACAGTTAACAATGAGCCACTTCGATTGAAGCAATCTCCAATTGATAGAGATCCCTCTCGTAGGAAGCGCCGTCTGGGACAGAGAACTCACCCTCGATCTTGGGAAGAAGATTCTTGAGCATGTATTCAGTCAATTGCGCATGTTTACCGCAGAGGACGGCAGCAACTGGAGCCATGTTTGACGTGTTTCTCTGTATCTCAAATTAGCCGGATCGACAGTTGAGAGGGTTGGAATGCTGCGTGTGCCAACGCCATACCGTAATATCTATAGAAGTCGGAGCGTCTTTGTAATTAAATGTAAGCACCAGCACAAGGGAGAACTTTTGGATTGGAAAGAAAGATGAGAAGGATGTGAAGCGAGTACACCAGGCACAATTTATTTGTTTTGAATCCAACTACAAATGCGGTGAGCCCGTGAGAGAGCACAGGGGGTTTTGTCTTGCAGACTTGGCAGGCAAGCCTCCCAAAGGTTGAAAGGAGTATGAAACTGCATAAGCGTGCGAGTATTTTGTTCTATGTGGTCCCTGCAAGAAGGATGTTCCTGAACGAACAAAACCTAGATGTCACGCAATCAAGCTGGTTGACAATGGGTTGAGTGTCTTTGAAAGGATAATAAGATAATAAGATACATAAAAGGGGGGGATCAGCACTCCAGACTCTCAACACCTGCAAAAAGCAAGGCGTCCTCTCCCCCTCATGGTGGTCATGGTGCCTGCTAAGCTTCCCACGAAGCGCTTCCAGCCGCATCCCAGGGGATGGAATCCATCTCCCTGCAGCAAGATCAGCAAAGCGCCGAACTCGCCTCATCTGGGACCGAAAGTATCTACTTGAAGCCATGCACGCCCCATGTTAAACCAGTCACACACCGGTCAAAGCTTCTGGTGCCAAGATCCCGAGTACAAATACAGAAGGAGTACATACACATGAAGACCGGCCTTTAGCGCCGGGTAACCATGATGATAATAAATCCCAGAAGCACGCGGGGTCCGGGCGTGTTTTCGTGTATATCGAGCATGAGACAAGGGAGGCATTCTCCTCCAATGCCTCGAGCTGGCTTGGTCGATTGAGACCGACATCTCTGTCCGAGCATCGAGCACACTATAGGAGGTCCCCATGCGTGCTCACACCTCTCCAATCTTAGCCAGCACGCCCCCAGACCGGGTAGCCTGGCCATGTGTCGATAATCACACTGGATGCATGTGCTTTGACCTGGGCTGGGCTGTGTGGAATTGTCTTGCCAGCACGCTTGGAATGCTACCCAGTCTTTGCTCTTGACGTGTCCATCCAGAGGGCCCTACTCCGTCTGCAAAGGAATGGGATTTCTTGTCGTGGGACGGTATGGGGGATTCGTTGCAGAACCAGGCATCTACTGTTCGGGGAGCTCGATACGCAGCTAGCCGAAGGACACGGAAGGAGGCTGTGTCGCCAACAGTCTGTCCGCTCAGCCACAGACATCTCAATAGGAAAAGCAGTAGGGACGCTGTCATTTGAAAAATATTGTACCTGCAGGAATCACCCAAAAACGACAACCAGGCCATGATTGGTTGCGTAAGTCAGGAATTGATTTACATGGGAAGACTTCCCAGTACGTGTCGAGACACTGGGGTTGGCATAGATACCTCCTGTTACCACGCGCAGGATCGAGATGACAAGAACAATCGAACCATCCAAACGTAGATATCTGGGCATGTGGACATGGCACACAAAGTAGAAGCACTCAATAGAAAGGTGTCCGGTGCAATTGAAGGAGGCTCAGTGGGAGGAGAAAGTACATCGCAGGGACTCGGACACGTGGACCAGAACTTCGGCGTCGGCCGTAGCCCATGATTCTCCACGATGCTATGCAGCTGAATCACAACTGGTGAATCTGGCACTTATCCGCGAGTAGCCGACATGCTGGACATTGGATCTCCCTTTCATCAAAATGGGTAGTAACAGCAACCACCGCTGCAAGGGGCAACGAATTGACGGGAGTGAGGATTGAGAGGCTACGGGACCTTTGGCGGCCAACGAGTCGGAGAGCTTTAGGACGCATGGTACTTCGGAGGCGACAGCACAGCGACAGCTGCAGGTGATCTACGACCGGTCTCATTCGCAGATGGCAGCAAAGAGCTGCGGCAGGTCATCGTCGTGGCATGCAGTAGTAGCTGGTGCCAGTTGGACGGTACGGATTGGAGGAACTTGGCTGATGGAACCGAAAGAGGGACCAAATGCACGGCCCTTTGGACTACCGCGCGCCATTGACAATGCGCCTGATTAGAGGTATTCAAAGTTGACCGAGAAGTCAGAGCATTGGCAAGGCGCAGATTGATAGATGCAATGGCACAAGAGGGTGGCATTCCATCTTACATAAAAGTTGTCTGTACTCATGTGTTCGCAGCACGTCCGATACTTGAGAGACGGAACCCCGAATGGTGCGAAGCCGATACAAAAGTTCCGCCAAGTTGAAGAAACCCTTTTGGTCCGGACAATGAGCGGCGGGTTCGGAGCAAAGCAAAGAAAGGATAGAACTGTCGAGAACTGCCTTGTGGCTCGGGTCATCATGCGGGATCATGCAAGTTCTCTCTCCCGTCCAAACCTTCCCTCCCATCCCATTGCCCTTCACGTTCAAGCTGCCACACTTTGTGGAGCAAGTGCCGCGGGCCCTAAAACCAAAATTGCAGGAGTTTGGCCCAGAAGCCCAGTGGCCCGCATTGACGGGTGTAACCATCAAATTGGAACCCATCCGGTACGCTCCAGCTGCTCGGTTTCCATCCGCCAGCTTCGACCTCTGACTCGAGAAGGAGCCCCGTGTCCACTGTTCCCGCCGCAGCTAGAAGCAAAAGCAGCTAAGCCGCCGCCTCACCCGTCACGATTGGCTGCTCTGCAGGACGATCTTATGCTCTCCGACCGAATGCTTTTAGGCTGCGGGATCGACATTGAAAGGAGACATGAGGGAAGACGGGAAGGAAAAACTCTCTTGTTCTGCGCTGGGCAAAGGGGGAAACATCGTCCTGCAATAAAGGCAAGAATAGAAACACATAAGGACTGTACGAGGACGAATAGTGAACTGGAGGATTTGAACGAGATTGATTATCACCACTGTTATCGATAGGCTGATGATTATGATACGGCAATCGATAAAGTCAGATAGACCCTATGAAGGTGGAAACGTTCCCATAACAATGAAGACTGCTTCTTCCACCTCGCCGCATACACCCAAGACTCGCGTCCATGGATTTCTATGTGAGATATTGGTGACATTTGCCCATCTGATCCACAATCAGAGACAGGAGGCCTGGGAAAGTAGCCAGGACCTCGAGAGTAGTACAAAAGATGCGTTGAATGGCAACCGTTGACCGGTAACAAAGGAAAATGCTTGTGTGACAGTCTTGCTGCATACTCTTCAAGAGTATTGATCACGCATCAACGCCCCAAAAGAACCCAGTAAACTCCTAATCGTGCCCAATCGAAGTATTCCCTTTTCCCAGACTCCTTCCGCTTGGTATCAAATTCCCAGTGTGCAGTATAATTGATTCGTACAGGCATGCGTAGCGTGCATTTATTGGAGTGATTTTGTCTTGTTTGACTTTCACCTCCATCTGTTATGTGCCATGTCCGAGGATCTGGTCTGGTCGCGAGTGACAGCGTCGCGGTGGTGGACGATGACTACCTCTCGCTTGACAGGTTTACGAGGCTCTTTGCGCTCGCGTTGTTCTCTCCGTGAGTCGTGGTAGATTCTCTCACCAGCGCTGCTGGAGCCAGATGAGCTGTGGTATTGAGGAGCCATTTCAACCAACAGTGACGACTGGAGAATTGGAGTGTGTCTGCGATAGACTTGTTTCTTTACTTGGTCGTGGTGGGGTAAATGTGTCTGGAAGGGCGATGTATAAGACGCAGAGTCTCAGCGAGGAGATGCTCTGAGATTTATATCGCGGGTGCAAGGTTCACAGATTTGATGAGATGGTATGATTCCAAGAAGGTCTGGAAGGATGGCCCTCAGAGAATTGGAAACCTTGTGGCGAAGGTGCTAAAAGTGGTGACAGTGGATGGAGGTGGGGGCGAGTTCCAAAAATGTCGCTAAGGGGGTTTCTTGGGGGATGGTTGTGTTGTGATGGGATTGTGTGAGATTTGGGAGTTGCTGACTTTTGGATTGTATGAGAGTTGAGAGGGCAGAATTGTGGGAGGAATGGGAAGTGGCTTTATAGCAGGTGCACAGCAATGCTGAAGAGTCACAATTGCAGGAATCAGCAATCCAGGCTTATTTGGTTGCTGAAGCCTGGTGAGGATGGGTCGGCATCAGGCAGAATCCCAAATCGGGACCTAGCATCAGGCAACTGAAAATCCTAAGCCTTGCTGGCGTGTTGCCAGTGACTCAGATGACGAGGGACCAGGGATCCGGGTAACCAAAACCAAAAGAAACAAACGGCAGCATCCGCAACAGGGCGAAAGGTGCTAAGGGGTGGATTGTTTTTGGGGTGGATGGGTGACGGGGATGGAAACCAGGAAGGCTATGGAAACGGGTCGGCAGGGTTGGCAGGGCTGTGGGTTGGCAGACTGGGAAAGGGGACTTTGTGATTCAAACGAAACACAAGACGACCGACGCCCAATCGAGCTGCAAAGTCGCACACTGCCGTGACGGGCTCGGATTCGTGTTCCTCAAGATTGGCAGGCATTGGGATGGCATGGTGGTGGGAATCACCTGGGAATGTGGATTAATTGGGCAGCCAATTCAATTGACTTTGGCTGGAAATTGAGACAATCCACTGGGACACGGCACTGGAACTGGCCTTTAGGGGGAAGAGATGGGGGGGCTATGGGCACGCCGGGCGCCGGGCTACGAATTACTCGCAAAGTTGAGAGGACGCTTGCACTCGTGCCTACCAGTGCTACCTACACAAGGTGCGGCATATTCTCATTCGAGAGGACCCCCTGCCCACCCTTTCGTCTTCCCTTTGGTAAAGTTGAACCTCCGAGTGAGGGAATGACGTTGCGCCGAAAGATCAAAGGGAGCCAAGTCACACACCATGCACCTGCAGGGCTGGGGAAAGCAAGCTGCAGGTTCACACTTAGGTCCCTTTACCGTACGAAGTGCCTACCTACGTGCCTACTTAATGCATGTTTAGTTGAACTACGGGCGTGCATGCCAGATGTGTGGCTCCCTTACTTGCCTGTCAGAGGTCATCCCGCCACAACAACCTGCAGATGTTCCATCATTCGACCTCCCAAGCCTATCGCAGTCAACCTGTTCCTGCAGCAAACTGCGGCAAAACAAACTCAAGGGTATTTGGTGTCCCGTACTTTTCGCACCCTCTGGTCTCCTCCTGGACCCTTTCGTTTGTTTTTTTGCCACCGTAGCATCGCCATTTTCCAGCCCGCCCCTCGCCGCGACGAGATGGCTGCTTGAGCATTGATCCTTATTGTTTGATTGCCTCGAGCCGGCGAAGCGCTCACCAGGTCCGCTTAGGGGCAATTACCTTGATGATCACAGCGACTCGTCTCAGCATTGGCGCCTGATTCTGAAACCAACACGCCGCAGCGTCAACTGCGGTACCAGACCCCCATCCTCCACTCTCCGAACCTTCCAAACAAGCTGGAAACAAACCGCTACCAGCACATTCCATTACGAGTGCTAGCTATAAACAGTATGGACGAGTTGCGAAAAGGGATACAGCCGGTTGGCAAGGGAAAGAAGGGTCAGCCACTGTTCCTGAAACCCAGCCTTCAGGATGCCGCCCCAATCAGGCCTCACTGAAGTTAATTCGACACCCAACAAAGAGCCTCGTTTTGTCCTGTCCTGCGCCACAATCCTTCTCAGCCTGAGCTTGAACAAAATCGTCGGTACTGTTAACAGCCTCAACCTGACGAGAGGACGAATGAAACAATCATCCGCCTGAACATTGCTACCTGCCACTCCTCCCTCCCCGACAGTCCTGTTTCCAGCAATTTGCCTGCCTCCGGTTTCTTTTTCCCTAACGTTGTCACCCTTTATCGCAGCCCAATTGTGGATGCTGACCCGCCGCGACTGTTGCCCCCAGATCGCCGTCTGTAGAGCGAAGTCTCGAAAAAGCTCCGCCTAGCTAGAGAACATTCAACATTGAAGTTCGTCTAGCACTTCGCCAGGTGAGGCGTTCGTCAAAGATCAAATTCAATTGGATGCTGGCAGCGGAATGAGACCGTTAAAGCAAAGTAAGTGGGGTTTGCTGCAGAACGGGCGTGCTGGGGAACGCGTCAAACCCGAAAACTGTCCGCGTTTGGTTCAACATGTGCTAAAGAGCTATCCTGTCGCCATGTACTTTCCGCTCGGGGGAACGTGACAGCAATGAAGTCAATTCGTGCCCAACCGGGGCGGAGATCGACCTCGGCTTGAACTCCAAGACCGGATGTTATAGTACTGTGGATCGACATTCAGGCTATCACTTCCCGTTCCAGGTCTCGGGTAGAGAGCGCAATGCCCATGTCACCATCGTGTGTGCCTCTCAGTCAGCCCGACCCTGATGGCTAAACCTCTGAACCAGTTCATCTCCCTTTAACCATCAACTCGGTCATGCGACAACCTGTTCTCGACCAGCGCTTCCAAGACTCTTTTGCCGTCATGGTGCATTGAGCTGTTCGCTACACCTCCATCCCCACTCGCGGTAGAGCAGGCTACGACTACCTACTCGGTGGCAATCTCGGAGTACATGTGGCTACCGCTTACTGCTTGCGCCATCACACCTTTGTTCGTGCTTGCGGAGTCCCGATAGTACATCTATCGCTGCCCAATACCGCCTGAAGACACCCCGAACCTTGC
The DNA here is from genome assembly GCF_001642475.1 of Fonsecaea monophora. Classification (NCBI taxonomy): domain Eukaryota; kingdom Fungi; phylum Ascomycota; class Eurotiomycetes; order Chaetothyriales; family Herpotrichiellaceae; genus Fonsecaea; species Fonsecaea monophora. The sequence continues at coordinate 31,832 of NW_019174007.1, forward strand.
TGAAACGACGTTCTTTACCCACTTCCTGTGATCCTGTCAAAAGCCCGCAGGAAATTTCCCTGGAAGAGGCTTCCCATGCGACAAAGTGCCGGCGCATCCGGCGGTGACTATGTATCTTGTCTCTGTCAGTATCCTCAGTGGCTACGGACCACAGGAGCTGGGGAAAGGAGAGGTGCCCGACCAATATGTTTCGGGTGATCTTCGCCTGCCTAGGAAGCCTAACTAACCGGTGTAATCAGAGGCCAAGCGAGACGCAACGCTCTAGACGAAGCTCTATGCCTGGACAATTCGCGAGGTCACGGATCATAAGACACTGCATCCTCTCTGCGCTATCGGCGCTGCTGCGAAATGAGGTCATTGACTTCCTTCAGTGGCTCTCGACGCCGGTGACCTGCCGAGTGTTCAACATGGCTTGCCTTGAAACAAAATGAGGCGGGATGAGGCGAGTTGAGAACTGGATGCTGGCCTGGGGTTGCCCCATCGCCTCTCTGCGAGGGTCTAACCCGCCTGCGGGTTGTGACGGGCAGCCGCCAACGTGAGTTTCGTCACCGCAGTCTACGTTGATCACATGAAGCATCCGCAAAGGCAGATTTCAGATTCGCCGTGTCTACCGCTCCAGCTTGCAATCCGTAGCGTGGATCAAACTTTTTCCATTTTGATTACCTTTCAGATATATCTGGCTTCTTCGAGGAATTGAGAGAACATTATAGGTTTCTCTAAATAAGTGGATGCATCCGACATTGAAGAGCAGATTACGGTAAGGGCATGATAAAGATTCATTTGTGATATGTTTAGATGATCCACCTTGCACTGCCGACTGTCGAAACTCTAATTCACCTAACATACTATGGTTGAGCTAGAGTATTCTTCAAGTCCTATTGAACCTTTTCGACACATCGGCTTCCTTAGCAATACCGTGCGATGTCAGAGACTCTGTAAATTGAGCCATCAGAGTTATTATTTTAAAGTTGACCAAATACCGGAATAATTTCAGGAAATCCCAAGTCACAAAAAGGAGGTTCGTTTATTTGCAACTAGAATCTGAATCCTGGCGGACGATGATAACAATTTTCGTGTATCAATTACAGAAGCGCAGCCATTCCCAAGAAAAGACTACCCATCATTCCCACGGCAGGCACGGTATAACCGTCGGCAGCACCGTTACCGGCTGCGCTGGTCGCAGAAGCAGAAGCACTGGATGCAGATGCGGACGCACTGCTCGCCACCGACGAGGCACCACTGGTCGCAGCTGATGAAGCAGAGGATGCGACGTCGCTAACGGTGCTGGAGGCTGAGGTCAAAAAGGAGGATGCTGCTGAAGTCGCACTGTTGACAATGCTGCTTTGGGCAGAGCTCGCGCTGGCCAAGACACTGTTGATCTCGCTCGAGATGCTGCTCTGAGCAGAGGGGCTGGCGGTGGCTGCCACTGATGAGAGACTGGCAATTCTGGAAGATGCGTCCGAAGAGATGGAAGAAGCCTCGGATTGGGCGGCAGAGACGAGCGACTCGGCGCCTGAAGGGATAGCGCTCGCAAGGGACGACGCAATTGAGGCCGCGGAAGTGACGCCCGAGCCAGCGGCAGAGGTTACTGCGCTGGCGATGGAGGTGGCGACCGACACGAGTGAGCTGATATCCGAGCTAACGTCGCCTTGAGCAGCAGCACTGGCGGCAAAGGCCAGGATCAACGGCTTCGAGAAATGCATGTTGACAGGGTCTTTGTTGAAGGAGAGGTGTCGTGATGTCGATGAGATTTCGGTGGCCTTGGCTGGGTAAAAGGAGACGAGGACGTCGAGGTGGAGGTTAATCGACTGTCTGAGTACGAAGAAATCAACCTGAAGTGAAAGCCCAACATTCCAAGGTCAATGATATATACCTGAAAGTCAGTTGCGCCTCAAGATGACGTCCTCTCTATGGCAACTGGAGGTGGAGCAGTGCTATGTCACTGATGAGCCACCATCATCACGTTTGCGTATAGTATCGACAAGGTAGTGACACTTGGGGGCGGCCGGAGTGGGCACCAAGCCTTGCGGGTTGAGCCAAAGAAAGTCCGCAGCCTTGCAGAAAATCCAGTTTCGTTCGGTCGCCAGAGACGGAGGTACGGGAGGTTCCAGACAAGGCAATCGCCATGGAGACGATGGCCAATGGAAAGTGAGAAGGTGGGGTTTCTTCCCGAGGCACTTGCGTAAGACTGCTTGGACAAATACAAGTTACATCGCTTCTCATTGGAGCATGTCTAGGCGCCAAGGTTCACCAAACCTTTTCAGCCTCTTCTGCACCTCAGGGGCTCAGTCACTGCGTCATCATCCGCCACAGCAACTGCGCAACCAACATACGAGTACAGCATGTTCAAGATTACTACGAGGTACTCGGTACATGGATGTGTCTGCATGGTGCCAATATAGGACACATTCTGGGCCGGAACATGCCCGTCAAAACTGATATGGTTGCGCTGCCAGACCGTGGCTTCCTTTTATTCTATTCACATCAACCAAACGGATCACTGTGACGAGATTCCCACGCCTCTCGCCAGCATGTCTCGTTGAGGCATTTCCTCAGGAGGCACCAGAGGTACTCGGCACACAGTAATTTCCTCAAGGCCACCTCTTTCGGCATTATGTTTCTCCAGGTCGAGCGGCTTATGTGTCCTATTATGCTTACCTTGGGGTTCCAGACTAGCGAGTTAACCATTACTTCAAACCGCCCTTTTACATATCCGTTCTGGCACATTCTCTGGGTGATTGCGAGCCGGAAAGCAATTTTCGAAAAGCCCGAAACCCAAGGGGGGCCCGGAAGAGTATCGCCGGCCAACCGGATGGAAACGGACAACACCTCTTCCCCGCAGTGCTAACAAGTTGCCATTTTGTGAGGAAGGTCAAGTCGACTTCCCGATGTGAACGAAGCAGTCCTGTTACGACTACCGAGAATGCTGCTTTGGCTTGCGAGGACCCATAACAGAGGTGCCTCGGAGTCCGGGTTACCTCGTTAACGCAGATACAGCCACGGCCATAGAAACAGAGTTAAACTGCTATTATCAAGCTCTGAAAGTCTATTATCCCCGTCGTCCCGTGTATCGAACCTTGATTATTGAACCATATCCAACCTGGCACAACCAGAAACGGAAGTTTGCACCGGCTCCGGATGGTGGAAGAGTGTCTTGACACCGCGTGTAGGCACCTGCCTGGCCAAAGCCTTAGATCAAAGGATGGCGTCCGGGGCAGGAGGAGCGTTGAAGGGGGTATAGGAGTCTCGATTGCCATGGAATCAATTTCTCAGTCAAGACAGTCGGCATCGACCTTGTTGTATGTGGTTCCCATACAAATCGGAGAGAGCAACCTCATGTGGTGGGACATGCGCCACTCGGCGAAACTGCGGATCGTTGCCATTGGACGACAGCCTGAAACAAATCAAAAAAGCCAGGCGAGGGAGAATTGGCCTGTGTCTAGAAGCAACTGTTATCGTCCACAGCAATTACCCTGTCATTTCGGTCAGTGTGTCTTTCTCGTGCTGCCTGCTGGGTACCTGATACAAATATGCCATTCTGCAACGCAAAGACGAGTCCGTGATGGTGAGATTCACGCGACTTAATAATCCTACTCCCCGTAGACATTTCGGTACTGCAAGTGGCTATCTCCAACGGGAACTAAACCCAAACTGCAGAAACGTCAGCACTAATTCAATTGGTCCAAGGGGGCGAAACAAGCGAGAACAAGAGCAACAAGACTCAAGCGGTGCTTCCAGAAGTCGCTCGCTGAAAAGCTTCTTGACGCAATCAACAAATAGCCGAAGTACTGGCTCGACTGTGGCGGCAAAGGCGTGGAAATTCGGTCGAGGATGTTGGCCGCCAGTGCCGAAGTTGTGTGATTCCTTTTATGTCGTTCAGCCCTCGCTCATTTGCCTTACGCACACATTTCACGGCCTACGCTATCTGTTTTGCTGCAAGGATAGACGGGAAAGAATCCTTCGACTGTTCAGAGTTGTTTTCCCCCTCCGCTGCGTTGCGGAAAGAGTTGAGACAAACCACAGTTCCGTCAAACAGCACATCGACAACACACGAAAGTCCTATCGGTCTTACTGAAGTCAGATCCTACAGCGGCGGCTAATCTTAATTTTGCACTCATCCTACCGCCATGGCGTTGGCCTGAATCACAATCCATCACCTCCGCTTCGATACTGATGAACTAATCAGCCCTACCCAGCCTGATGGGAGCTCGCGAGTTCATTGGCCATGACAGTCGGAACCTCAGTCGAGATGTCCTTCAAGAAGAAGGGAATGGCGAAGGAGAGCGATCCAACACATCTCGCAGGCTCGTGACGAAGGCTAAGCTCATCATCACCCCGCTGGATTCCCACCGACGCGAGGCTTTTGCGTCGTATCCATCCGGGACAAGCCCTCTCCCAACGGAAAGTATTGACGAATGTAAGATCACAAACGTCTCCAAGGTCTCCGAGCAAGGATCCGGCTAACATTAGCAGACATTTCCATACTTCGGAAGGAAGAGCTGTGTTTGAAAATCACTCCCGATGTCGACCACCCAGTGATATCAGTCCTTTTTCCGTTGTCGATGCAAGACCCAGGTCTCTTCAAATGTCTGCTTTTCGGAGCCCAGAGTCTCCATGACTGGCGCCGTGATCCCTTTCATGTCAATCGCTCCCGGGACATGCTCAAATTGCAGAACGAAGCCATCCTTTCTCTGCGAGAACGCCTTTCGGCACCGTCCGCGCACCTTGACGATGGTGTCTTGATATCAATTACTCATTTGATGATTGCCGATGTACGTCAATCCACCACATGGGGTCGTCGCGTCTAACCTGTCTCCAGTCCAGTCGTAGGGATCTGGCGTCACTGAAATCTCATCTCAAAGGGGCCAGGCAAATTATCTCGCTACGTGGTGGCCTTGGAAATACGCCTGCTCACCTCGCGATTCGGGCCCTCTTGACGACGTATGTCTCGGGAAATCGTCCACGTCGAACTCTATTAACATCGGGTGTAGGATGGAGTTTTACATTGCCCTTGGCCAATACCTTCAGATCAGTCCTGATGACCCAACCGCCATTCCCAAAAGCCACATCGAATACATCCGACATCCGTTCCCTCCCGACATATGCCGCGAAGTCGCTGCGCTTCCCGTGGGTCTTGCTGAAGCTGCTCTCTCCGGCCATCTGAGTGTTCAATGCATCAAGCTCCTTGCTTCAGTTGCATCATGGGCACCCTTAGTTGACGGCCTCACTACTTCTTCCCCGTCGTCATCGTCAGCTGCCTCTCCTTCTGACCAATCACAAGATCTGAAAACCAGGTATTGCAGGCTCTTCTGCGAACCAAGAGAATGTTCTCGAAGCGCCATCATTATATTACTTGATCTAAAAAGATCTAGATTACCCGTTGGCTTGGAACATGTCATTTGCTTAGGCTTGGCCATCGCCGTCCGCCATCTGAGTGGAGAGAATCGCACCAACATCTTCGACACTGCCTCACTCGCCGCATTGACCAAGAGTGTCAAAGCTATCGAGAGCCCCTCGGTGTCAGACTCCGAAGTCATCATCTGGCTTTCCCTGCTCATCAGTTGGCGTACACAATCTGCGAAGCCTGTACCAAAGGCAGACGCTCTCTTGGATTACGTGTTGGACTCATTTCCCGTCTCGCGTTCCTGGAAGAAAGTGTCGGCAATCTGTCGCAAATTTTGGTGGTTCGACTGCTTTCATGCGGAATGGGAAAAGTGTTGGTCTCGCGGCATGGCAAGACAACAGCAGCGGTTATCAATGGAACAATCTTCTACCACGAGCTCCAGACGACGATCCTCGGTGGGCGAATCAGATGGCATCGCTGCTCTTCAGAGTTATACTGCGCATATCGAGTCTGGGTAATAACTAGCGTGGCAGCCTTTCCTCGTCTGAGGAAACCGCTGGACAGACATTTAACCGGCCCTGGATTACGCCACAGGTATAACCAGCAAGCGCCCAACTTTCGGACCCATGTTGGGAGCATGATGCGATCATGAGACCCGTTTTCGGAGCAGATTATGTCCACTGACTCTTTAGTCCCGAGGGACGTCTGCTATACGATCGGAAGTTCGGGGGTGGTTCATTCGTGAAACCCCAGCTGAACAAACTCACCAAGCCAATGTTCCCCTAATGCTCTCGCATTGGAAGAGCGACAACTCAACTACCTTCCTTATGAGGACGCAGAGTTGGTAGCGATAGACTAAGGCTTCTGGACAACCATCTGCTTGTACCGTAAGACGTACATGGGCATATGTTGGCAAAGCCGTGAGACGAAAGGGCGACTTGTAACAGCAGGATTTACCGATTTACCAGATTCTTCTCGCAAGCGCATTTGGATTGCGCATGCGAGGCACCCCTCGAAATCGAGCTTGTCCTGCGTGATCAGCACAGTCTCCGTCTTTGTTCCCCCCTTCAGTCACGACGGGATCATTAAGGACGCCATCTCCACCTTACACCAGGTAGTACTAAGTTACTGTGCATTTGGGATTGATATGATTCTTGACACACCAGGCCCCAAGGACTTGGAATGTCTCACATTCTCTCGGCCCCAGTATTTTCGCATCGAGGTAAGGAAGGCAAACAAGGACTTTCGTATTTGGTGCCAACACTGCCATTCCCGTTTCGCTGCTATTCCACCTGGCAGTGGTGATTTTTGGGTGTGGAAAGGATGGATCACAGATTAGCCTTGTATAATATCGAACTTGTTCTCGAAGGCGTTCGATCGTGGTCGCTGAGACGTTCGAGCGGAGGATGTATTATATCCGACTCGACTGTCCTGTGACGAAGTTCAAGGTACGGGGCGTCACTCGTTCGTGTGGTATCCTCATGGAGCGGGCCTGCGGGCCGGAGATGTTCAATTAAAATGCGATCCACATCATGCCTAAGGCATTGGTCACCGTACCAAAACACCTCGCACAGAGAAACCATTCTCCGTTAGCACGTTGTTTGAACGGAGTGCATGTTCAGGGGAAGTGGAAGCACCAGCAGATATTGCTCTGCGCATCAGCGGGAGTACGTGGACCGTATCACCAATCAGACGAATGAGCGACAGTTGGCGCCCAAGGACGTGGGGCGAGTATTCGATAGACACCATCTAGAGCGCTTGGTTGGGCGGTTACACGCCTTGGATCTCCATTGAAGGAGTCGCACAAAATAGCAACCGGGCCAGCAGGTCTTCTAGTCTGGCTGGACATTTGACGGGAGGAGCAGCATAGAGAAGGCTTTTGCTTTTATGCACGCTTGCTGTCGCGTTGTTGAGGTAGACAACTGAGGAGGAGGAAGAAGAGGGCGCAAGAGAAATAGGGCGTCGAGTCAAGGCGCCAACGAGTTTCCCCTCCTTACCTTGCACTGAGAGGTACTTGTATTGACTCCTGCAACTCACGCGCACAACCCATCTTCTTCCTCTTTGGAATCTTCCTGTCAGCTCTCAGTTTTGCAGCGCTTGTTTCGTCCTTTGCTCAGGCCATCTTTCAGGTCTTGCTCGGCATCAGCATTTCCCTTCTTCCGTTGTTTCTAAATCCGTGGCCTGGACCCGACCGCAGTTGAACCACATCATCATCATCGCTCATCCTTCTCACAGGGCAGGCCCCACTCCCAGATCACATTGTGAGTTCTCTACCACCTACGAAACCCAACAGCAGTATAATCTACGTTCTGTTCGAGAGCCGCAAGCGCTTCTGGAGCCATGAGTGTCTCGGGCCAGCATGGAAGGCCGGACGGCGAGATGTTCCTCAACCGTCCCAATGACCGCGACTCCCCCACCATCGTCGAGCCGTTGCGCATTAATAAAAGAACCTCCAGCGCCTCCTCAGGCGTGCCCTCTATTGCTGGCAAGCAGAGTCCTGTCCCCCAGCAGCCTGCTCAGCCTGCCACTGTCTACCCGATGCCGTCCCTCCCCTACCCGGACGAGCAGGCTCGCCTGCAAGCACAAGCCACCCGGTCCAATGGGTCTCCTGCCCCTTATCCTTATCCGGATGTGAGAAGAGTGACTTCTCCTGAACAGAGCGGAACTGTAGGCAATGGGGCAAGGCAGCAGGCAAAGAGGACGACATCAGGAGATGGACGTATCCCACAAACACTGGCAGAACGTCGGGGGACGGCGCCAAAGCCTCTGCCAGAATCCCCTGGCCCGGATGCGCCAGATAAAGAAGGACTATTCCAGCGCCCTCCTCAGCGAAGGGATCCGCCGAGTACGGCGCCTCTCCCAAGCCAAAATGAATCTCGCCAGCAGTATTGGCCGCCACCCCCCGAAGGTGCGGCCGCTGCAGCAGACGCTTTGAGCAGGTTGAAGATCAGGGACCCTTCCTCGATCAACCGAATAAGTTCGACGGCATCCACATCCACCACCAGGGCTCAGCGCGGATCTCCTCCACCGCCAGAAACGCCAATCGTTGGCCCGGGGGCCCGTCCACAGACCGACATCGAAGCCCGCTACGCAGCGTCTGGCATTGCAGGTACCGCAACACTGAATAGTTTGCAGGCCCAGAGCCTTGCGGCTCAGCAAAGAGCCTCTCAGTACAACGTGCAACCTCAGCCCGCCCAGACACAGACCAACGCTCCCCCTCGGCGGCCTTGGACGCGACCGAAGCCCCGGGGAGCTCGCAACACCCTGCTCCGACAGTGTATCAAGGCATGGAAGAAGCTCGCCCATCACCCCCAACTGCAGCCGCCGCATCGACGGCGCGCTCAGGGGCTCTTCAATCTCCAACTCGAGCCCAGCACCCTGTCGAAACTGAGATATCCAGGCTGCAGCCTCATGAAGAGCCTCCTCCGGCATACTCTCAGATTCCTGGTGGGAGGAACGTCTCAGGGAACGAGAAACAAAGGAGAAGTATGGTCGGGGCCGCTGTGGCGCCAGCGGCGACAGCAGGAATCGCACCCACAGCAGCTCCACAACCAACCAGCTTCATGCCAGGAACACAGGTCCCCAACCAGATGGACCACCCAGCATTTGCGAACGACCCTAGGCAAGCAGTCCAAAGCCCACAGGCCCATGCGACCATGAACGGTCAGATGCCACAAGCACAGCCCATCGTGCCTCAGACACCTTCACAAATTCCTCCCGCTTCTCCGCCACCGCTTCCCGAGGGTTGGATAGCCCATTTAGACCCAAACTCGGGGCAATATTACTATATCCACTTACCTACACAGTCGACGCAGTGGGAGTTTCCCAAAGGTCCAACGCCGCTCAACCTCAATGATACACCTTTGTCTCCGGTCGCCAGCGTCTACCAGAACCCGCTCGCTTCACCTGGCTTATCTTTCACTTCCAAACCACTGGCGTCTCCGGGCATTCCCATGACTCCTGGATATGAGCAGCAAAGTGTGATGGGCTTGCCTGGACCAGCAGCCTTCACTGGACCGCCTCCGAGCGCTGGTGTGGATCTGTACAAGGTGGTGGCAACGAATGGCGTCTACTTTGGTCCTTATCTTCGCTACGCCAATATGGATATAGAGCGCGGCGTCTGGTATGGATCGATACTGCTGGTCACGGATGCACCCCAACCACCAACAATACACATTCATCAGAGTGTCGATTTGTCGCCAAATCCGCGCCAGTTGAAAGCCAGCTGTATTTCAACTCATCAGCGCTGGACATTTTACAAGTACGAGGTTGACCTGCACATGGAAGAGTCTGGAGCTGCCAAATGGACATATGCCATTACTTCTCATCTGGGTTGCACGAGATATGAGTTCCTGGTGGCTGGCAAACATGAGACCAATTGGCGTTTTGTATGCACCTCTGCGAACGACTTTTCCCTCAACGTGAGCGCCAACGAGCGCGCCAGACTGGGCGGGGTGGGATTCATGTGGAAAGACATCATGCAGAAACATGCCGAATGCGGCGGGTTCCACTGCCAGCTCGGCTTGGGCAGTCAGATCAATGCTGACAGGCTGTGGAAGGAGATACCATCGCTGAAACAGTGGCTGTCAACGAGCGGGAAAGAAAACCGCAAGAATGCAGTCTGGACAGCAGCGCACGAAGAGGACGTGACGCATGCATATTTTCATTATTACACGAGTCATTTTGATCAGCCATATTTGCGCGAGGCTTTTGCCCAGATACCCCATATCTTGACGATTGATGATCACGACATGTGAGTTGATATCACTGTTAGGTTGAGAAACAGGCTGACGAGAACAGATTTGACGGTTTTGGTTCTTACCCAGAATACATGCAATTTAGCAACATGTTCAAGAACATTGGAAGGATTGGTATAGAGATGTATCTGCTATTCCAGCATCACACCACACTCGAACTCCTTCGGAATGTGTCAGACGACAGAGACCTGTTTACCATTACGGGGACGGGGTGGCACTTCGTCAAATTCCTCGGGCCAGCGGTCGCCGTTGTCGGTCCAGACACTCGAAGTGAACGGACACTCCATCAAGTCATGGCAGGCCCTACCTACCAAGGTCTATTTCCAAAGATTGCTCTGCTCCCACCTACAATCCAGCATTGCCTCCTGATGATACCGGTCCCCTTGATCTATCCGAGGCTGGATGCTGCGGAATCGATAGCGCAGACCGTGGCAACCGGGAAGAAAGCGGTGACGGGGGCCTATAACGTGCTCGGCAAAGTGACGAGCTCCGTTGCAGGCGTGGTCGGAGCGAAAGGGGCAGTTGGATCGGGATTTGACTCGGTCAAACGTGCCGTCGGGAAATCTGGGCTCATGGGAGGTATTCTGAGTCCGTTTGGAGACATTGACGTTCTCGACGAGCTGAAGGACCAGTGGACCCACGATTCCAAGGTGAGTGTCACAGTCCCAGCACCGTGCTTTGCTAATGTGATCAGGATCTGGAGCGGACGTACTTCATTCGGACCCTGCAGGGGATCTCGCATCAACGATCGATCCGCATGACATTTGTATCCGGAGCAGTCAACACATGTGGAGCGGGTCTTGTCCACGATCCATCTCACCCATCAGACCACAAGACCATGTACCAGATTATTTCGTCGCCGGTGGTGAATACTCCGCCTCACAGCTATGTTATGAAACTGCTCAACAACAACAAGCCACTCTACATCCCTGCGAATGGACAGCGATCCACCCCATCACAACCGACCGACACGAAAGAAGACATGATGGAGATCTTTACGCACGACGTGACGGGGCAACCCATCAACAATCGGAAATTGATGGCACGGCGCAACTATGTGGCAGTTGTGGTCTATGATCCCGAAGTGGTCAATGGCACATTTGGGCAGACGGACATGCACCGAGGATCGGGCAAGTTGAGTCTGGCGGCCGACTTTTTGGTGCAGGGAGAAGGCGCATATGGAAGCGTGGTCAAATACGGACCTGTGGTTGTGCCGAGCCTGGAGTATGGGCGCTGACGCTTTGTACTCGGTAGATGGAAGTAATTTTGCAAGGCATTGCTGTAACGAAGAGATGGACCATGAGCAAAGTGAGCAAAGCTATACGGAGCGTGCAGCCAACACAGACAGTGCTATGTATGTTTTTGAGCGTGTGTTTGAGCGCATGTTATGATATTGGACGTTGGTTTGTGATTTGTGAGAATGCTATTGTCGCGATCAATATTTTCAGCGATACATATATATCATGTCGACGTGTCTGGATATGTGGATTCATATGAAATATGAAATATGAGCATTCCTACCTATTTTGGATCTGGGATTTGGGATTGATGGGGACGTATATGTAAAGTACACGTACAGAGTACAATTTTAGGGTACAAGTATATATACTATATACTATCATAGTATATAGTCTATGACATATAAATATACAGCAGCACCAGCAGCACCCGCAACCACTATTCTTTTCCTCCACTCACCCCTCCCTTCTCCCCGTCTCACTCCGATTCGGGGGTGAAAAAGGTCCTCCCTCCTAACTCGCCATTCGGCCTCATCCTCGGCCGGATGCCATCGTGATTGGGCATGGCTGACAAATCGCAATTTTTGGAGAATATGGACAACTATGGCGGGATGGAAGGATGGCGGGGAGGAAGAGGGGGACGTGGATTTGTTGATGTATGTATGTACGAGATACTTGTTCAGCACTAGGTAGATGTTGTCATTCTGTCGAGTTATTGTACTATTATTACCTCCCAGTTGTCAAGTAGGTATTTATTTCATGATCCGTCTTTATCTGTTTCTATTTTATCGGTGACTAAATAAACAGATTGTTTCTTTCCTGTCTTCCCACCCACGCCCTAGGTACTTGCAATATATATCTATATCTCCCTCTCTTCTTGTACGATCCGATCCGACAAGTTCCTTTCCTTTAACCATGGCCACCACCAACGGCGCCACGCCAGACATCATCCTCTACACCAACCACGGGTGTCCCTGGGCGCATCGGGCTCATGTGGCGTTGAAGGAGCTCGGACTCGCCTACAAGGAGGAGATTATTGATCTGGACAGGCCGCGGGATCCGTGGTATTTGAAGGTGAACCCGGTATGTTTTTTTTGCCTTCGACTCCGAAGCCTGCCTCCGTCTCCGGGAGAGATTATCTCAGCCGTGTCTCTCCGTGTATGTGTATGTGTGTATGGTGGTGTGGACTGACCGGTCGATCAACATCAACAACAGCGTGGCCTTGTCCCCAGCATCAACTACAACGGACACATCATCACGGAATCGGCCGTGGTCGCGCAGTTCCTGGCCGACGCTCATCCGTCCCACCTGCTGCCGCGCACCGCGTCCGTCGACGACGCCCTGTACCGCGCCCGCGTGGCCTTCTTCGTCGACACCTTCGTCTCCAAGGCTCTGCCGCTAATCTTTGGCGGCTGGCGCGCGCAGACCGACGAGGAGAAGGACACCGCCGCGCAGGACCTGGTCGCCGTTCTCGTCAAGGAGGTCGAACCCCTCTTCGACTGGGCCGGGCAGGGAAAGGGCCCTTATTTCGGCGGCAGTGACAAGTTGACGCTCGCCGAGGTCGACACCGCGCCGTTCCTGCTTCGTCTCCTCGGCTTCACCAAGCCCGAGTACGGCATCCTGAGCCCGAAACTCGACGCCCTGCTCGACGAGAAGACGCCCAAGTTCAAGGCCTGGGCTGCCAAGGTGGTGCAGGAGCCGAGCGTCACGTACATTTGGAACGAGAAGGCCGTTGCCGAGCGGACCAAGGCTCGGTTCGCGAAGCTGGCCTCCGAGAAGAAGCTCTAGATGTAGTAGGACAGTCGCAGTCAAGAAACAGCCTTGCTTAGCACTACTTGCCGTTTAATTTTTGTCTTTGAGTTCAGAAGAGGAGAGAAGGAAAGAAGAAAAGAAAATTTCTATCTCAAGAGGACAGGAAACTCTGTCGCCGAAACTCGTCTAATTGTCTGCAGCCAGTCTTGGACAAAGGACTTGTTTATCGTTCTCCTTTCTGTGAGTTTCATGTGTCGGATGTTCTGATCGAATGCAGTCTTGCGATCGTTGTCTCGTGTCATAGCGCTTATGACGTGCCCCATCAAATTGAATCGCATGCACTCAACCCACCTGAACAAACGATACAGATCCAGAAGTTTTGTAGTTTGGTTGTTTCGGAGGAAAAGCACCTTAACGACCGCATTGAGCATGAGTTTCGTTACAATGCACACTGACACCTTGGTGCCGGGTCAAGTACGAAGTGATATCCAGAATCATCTGAGCGTGTCGCTGCTGAGAGTCGTGCTATCCTGTCGAGAATCGAATGCACTTTGATTGAAATCCATTCGCTGGTTGTCTTGCCAGATGTGTGCCTTTCAATGTAACCGGACTTTGCTTGCGGCACGCAGAAAGCGTAACGCATTTGATGGAACGTAAAGTAGGTGGGTCGTAGAACCATGACAGGAAGTGACCTATCGTCTTTACTGAATCAGTGATGTTGTTTGTCGAGGGTGTTTGGCTCTGGAATAGGAAGTGGTCGAGGCCAATCTGGAGACAGTGTCGGGCAATTGAAGACTTGCTGTATTCGGGCTAGTAAAGTCGCAGCAACCAAAAGAACCTAGGGCCGTCATGGGGACAAACTGATTCAGCGAGACCTTTAGCAGCGCAGAGGTCTTTGACTCTTCTAAGAAGTGGGTTAAAACAACACTGAACGCTCAAGCCTCATGCAGAGCAACGAGCGAGGTATTATTTGGTTGAGAACTATGCAAGTAAATCAACATACCTGGCATATTCCGCACCCACCTGGGCATTTCGCTAGGCAGTCCTATTCGGTAAGTGTGTTACAGCCGACGGTGGTCAAGGTTCAACCGAGCTGTCGAATCAGGCAACCAAAAAGAGCGTCCACGATAGATTCAGCCTAAACGAGTTGTCTAGACGAGCCGTCAATGCTGATATGCCAAGTCAGGGATCTTCATTGCGCCTTATCCGGGCAGGCTCCTCCTTTTAGGGCCTAATGATGCAGCGTGACTGTAAGGGTGACCTCTCTAACGGGCAAACCTGTTCGCGTTGATTTGGAATGGATGTTCGTGGCGTGCTTGAGGGGATGAGACTTGAAAAACACGATATAAAAGCGGGATGCAGCATTGGTGGTGGATTACCCAAACTCCCATGCTCCTCACATCGAGAGTCTCGTTCTGAAAGCTCGACCACCACGATCCACTAAACAATTGTCAACACCCACGCGTTGTTCCACGATGCCATATCTTACCACCAACGACGGCACCGAAATCTACTACAAGGACTGGGGCCACAAGGATGCTTCCAGCACTGTTGTCTTTTCCCATGGCTGGCCGCTGAACAGTGATAATTGGGAGAGCCAAATGTTCTTTCTGGCCAGCAAGGGACACCGGGTCATCGCTCATGACCGCAGGGGTCACGGCCGTTCAAGCCAACCCTGGACAGGTAACGACATGGACACCTACGCAGACGACTTGCTGCAGTTGTTCGAACACCTCGACTTGAAGGATGTGATGATGGTCGGACACTCAACAGGCGGTGGTGAAGTTGCCAGGTTTCTAGGCCGTCACGGTTCCAGTCGCGTCAAGAAGGCGGTCCTGGTCAGCGCGGTGACGCCGCTCATGCTCAAGACCGAAGCCAATCCCAAGGGCACGCCGATCGAGGTCTTCGACTCCTTCCGAACCGCCATGATCAAGGACCGCTCACAATTCTTCATCGACGTCCCCTCTGGTCCGTTCTTTGGCTTCAACCGTCCCGGCGCCAAGGTCTCCCAGGGTCTCATTCAGTCTTGGTGGCAACAGGGGATGATGTGCGGGTTCGTCAACTCGTACGAGTGCGTCAAGGTCTTCTCAGAGACGGACATGACTGAGGACTTGAAGAAGATCGAAATCCCCGTGTTGATACTGCACGGTGACGATGACCAGGTCGTGCCGATCGAAGCGAGCGCCCACGAGGCTATCAAGCTGTTGAAGAACGGCAAGCTGGTGGAGATCAAGGGGGCACCTCATGCGTTGCCGAACATTAATGCGGATGAGGTGAACACCGAACTGCTGAAGTTTTTGGAGGAATGAGTTGCAAAGGGAGAGCTCGCTTTCGGCCCTGAATACCGTTGTGGACACGACTTGGATGAGACGTGGATACCTGCTAGATACATGATATTGAATTAATATTGAATGAGATGCGCCCTCAAACTTGAATCAGCGATGTACTAGGGCGGCGGAGATCATGTCCGAATACGGAATGTTCGCGGCCCAAATCTCATGCTGTTTTTGAAGGAACTTTGTTCACTTTTCTCGACTTGCATCGTATTGATTGTCCAGTTTTACACATACACAGTGCATCGAACCAAGGACCAGGATGCGTCATTCAGGTCTTCAGCGCGAAGTCCTCAAGCTGTACCGAGCTTGTCTGCGTGCTGCAGGCAAGAAGCCAGAGGTTGGTGTCCCCGATTCTTCTCCTCGCCACATTTGTCACTCGGTCATATCTTACTCTACCTTGGTTCAATAGGCGACAAGAGAGCACTTCCGGACCGCAGCAAGGTGAGTGTTGCCACCACGAGCTGTTATACAAGGCGGCTGCTATAGGATATTGACTGATCAAATCACTTTAGACGCGAATTCCGCAAGAACCAGACTGTGGACAAAAAGGACTTTGGAGCTGTTGAAACACTGATCAGAATGGGAGCCCGCAAGCTCGAGCTCTACTCGTCGCCTGGTGTTACAGACATCCATTGAGCCTGGCGATAACCCCGGTCCATTCCGATGAAATCGACTTCCCATCACGGCCTTTGTCCCCTTTGTCCTCATCGTGGTGATGCTCTGTGTGATCACGTGACACGGAAGCTTCTGGCTGTATACCGAAACATCTGGCGCCTAGTGGCAAAATCGAGCAGCAGGCAGAGGGTGTTTGCGTTTCCCAGAAGCATCCAGCAAAACGGTGGCACGGTCGACATAATCTGCTTTCTCATCCATCTCGACTGGCCCAGCACCTTCTATCAGGCAAGATGAAAGGCTATAAAATCTTCGTCAAAGAAGGGCTCTCTGCATTTCGACATCCATCAAGATCAAGTCTTATGCATTCAACTCGAACGAGAATTGTCCCTCAAGCCTCAAGAATAATTAAGCCAACGCTTTCCACCAGAAACATGTCTTTCCTCTTCCCAAGACTCGCCTTTGCGCCCGCACGCTGCGGTCCTTCCCGCCGTGACATTGCGCCGCTCTTCTCTCTTTTCGACGACTCTTTCAATGAGATCCAAAGAGCCAACCGGTCAACAAGGAAACAATGGAACCCTCGCTTCGATGTCAAGGAATCAAACGACACTTACGTCCTTGAGGGTGAACTCCCCGGTGTCGAGCAGAAGGATCTGAGCATCGAATTCGTCGACGAACACACCTTGACCATCAAGGGCCGAACCGAGCGCACCACAGAATCTGGTACTCGCCCATCGGCTCTCCAAGGCGACAACAAATCTGCGATCGAGGAATCCCCTGCATCCGAGACTGGTAGCGTCAAGTCGCATCAACCCACTGTCGAAGATGAGGAGCCCGCCAACTCATCCGCGGTCGCTGCCGTTGACAGCAAGACAGAAGTGGCTGCACCGACACCTGCTCAGCAGGAGCAACAGCCAACCAAAGTTGAGCAACAGCCTGCACAACAACAATACTGGATCACTGAACGCAGTGTGGGAGAGTTCTCCCGCAGCTTCTGGTTCCCACACCGGGTGAATCAGGAGGCGGTCAAGGCTTCATTGAAGAACGGCCTTCTGAGCATTGTGGTCCCCAAGGCGGCACCTGAAAGCAGACGCATTGCTGTCGAGTAAGGCCGCCAAAGAACCTGCAGACAGGACTATCTGTACGACACCAGCGTGAAGGCTGCATAGCGTGGCGTTACAAGCAGGATATCGGATTCGAATAAGGTTCATGAGCCGGTTATCTACGGGACATGGCAAGGGGAATGACTGGGATGTATGAATAGAGGATCTCGGCTCCCTTGCAGCTCTAGAGCTCTAGAAATATAATTCACTTGATTATTCTCACACATGACTGGTTGTTTCCCACTGCTTTTTCTGTAATTTCCCCCTCATCTGACAATGCGTAGTGGCACCCTGACCAAAAGGTAAAAGGAAACTCAAAGTCTGACTATTTGCACATGTCGATCGAGCTTATGACGAGGCACATGTTTTCCGAAGTCAAACTTCGCCATTCGATGTATCCGGATCCTTATGGGTTCCCCGCTCGAGTGCAGAAGGGAGGCTGGGAGACTACGGAGTGAGGAGTCGGTACAATTCATCTGCAGCTCCAATGAGTATTGACTGTCAGACGCAGGTGTTTCAGACACCGATGGTCTCGGGGCGATCGTATTCGCTGGTTACCAAGGTGCCCAATGCATTCTTTTGTCGCGTAGTGGATTTGCAGCATGTGATCGAGGTCCGTTCCCCCAATCGTCACCAGTGCGTACATCGCTTCGTTTGCGTGCGTGTAGGTATCCAACAGCATCTTCTCTCAAGTGTGGACCACGGACGCACATACACTTTCAGCTCGGTGAAAGTTCCACGGCGGACAATCAGCCATCAGACAGGCCACCATCGTCACCTGCAGTTGTGGCAAAAAAGGGTGTGCAGGTTTCTTCGTGCGGGTGTTGAGCGGAAGTTCTGGACCGTCAACTTTGAGATAGGGCATGGAGTATACCGATGGACGTGAGGATCGAGGACAAAGGTTAGGTAGCCAGAGTTACACAAACGGATCTCAAGATTTGGGGCTTAGCCTTAGTGGCTGACTCGATTGCGTCAGGCGTGTTCTCCAGTGCCTGGGCCCTTGACCCTAGTCTCTCTTCTGGGGGTTCATCAAGGGGTACCACGGGAGGAAGAAAGAGAGGGGAAGGCTAGCTGTGGCGTCCCCAGGGACGGTGGTCCGATGGGTGGGTAGTAGAAGAGTTTAGCGGTGGCTGATGCTTGGAATTAAGCGTCTAAAAATCCGGTTGAGGGCAAGAGTCGGGGCCCTGGGCTTCGGTTCTGCTTGTTGTGTTTGGCCACTGCTGTGTCTCCGGGCGACCTGAAATTTGTTTACATGGGGTGGTTTCAGCCAATCAACCCCTCGCCCCTGCACCACCTCGTCTTGCACATGAGAGGATTAGCCCTGCATTGAAAGCTTCTGAGCTTCCAAGGTCTACGTACATACGGCTTGGTCCATGCGTCCTCGTCGCCATTTCCCCATGAAATATGAAACGGATCAAAAGTCGTCACTGCGCTGCTCCACCGCCACAGTCGTCTCCCATCCTGCTCCTCCTCACCCACATTCTTCGTTTACCCTGCAATACAGAGTACATCACTCGACTGATCGACCCGGTGTTGCCCTGGCTGGATCTGTTTTGGCTATTGCTTCTTAATCTGTTTCACCAAGCCACTCATTTGGGTTTTTACCTACGATCTAGGTACACCATTTGTCTGTCGTTCCAGAGCCTCCATCTTCCTAGTCTTCGGCCACTCACTCACGACAACGAACGGGCCACTGTCACCACCGGAGCACGGACTCTATTTGCCTTACCCGACAGACGCACAGGTCTGCTAACCTGGCCGATATTCCCTATTCCGAGTCAGCTACATTTTGACCATCATACCTTTACATCGTCCTGCATTCGCAACCACCAGATGGCAGATGGTTGAAAAATGACCGCGATATTATAACCTCGCTCATTGAGAGTAAGGTTGAGGAAACATTACCTTTGCATGCGTGAGCATTTATCCGGAAGGAACTCGGATGAACAGGGGCATATGCTGCACCACTCGCCATGTGGTTTGCAAAGAGAAGGTCGAGTCTCGCAGCCGAGTCCGCACATACAGAATCTGAGCCTCGTCGGAGAAATCGCTTGTCTAAGCCCCCTACAAGCAGAATACCCTCCGGTGTGTCGACGTCCAGTCTCAAAGCCCAGGCGTCGCTTCCACAGAGCAAAAATACCAGCCGCACAGAGCTGTCGGTTTCGTCATCCCCCGCTTCAGGCAAAGGTATCCAGCAGCAAAAATCGCGGGACAGCGTTATTGCGACAGACTCGGGCTCACCTCTCCGCACGCACAAGAATGATTCGGGCTTCAGGGTCGCCTATATGGTCAGTCAGTTGGAGGGCAAGGCTGCTGGAGCTGGGACAAGTCCATCGCGAACCATGCAACAACGAACGCCACCCCCTCAGTCACCTATCAAGCCGCCGAAGCGGAAGTCTCTGTTGCTCCGGCGTCTGTCACTGCAAAGGTCCTCCAGCATAACCCGTACCCCTAGCAGTGAACGCATCAATCCCTTGGAATGTGATACCGCGGTGTTTTCAAACCCGGATTCAGCGATGGACAGAATCCTCGAACCACAGCCAATTCCCCCCATGCGTCGATCATCCTTTGCCCCTGGCACAGCAACAAGAAAGCCATCTCAAATTGCTGGAAGGCAGGAGAGCCAGGGCCGTGATCCCATTTCAGAGATAGAGGAACGGCAGACAATCGCTATTGATATCGACGACTTTGACTGGCAGCCTCCACCTCCTCCGAGGACAACTGGCCGTGCCGGCACGCCTTCAGATATAAGCTATTCTCATCTCGCCGGCCTGAGGCACGGCTCTCTGCAAATCGTCAACGGACGAGCGTCACCAGCTTTCAGTGAGGTATCAAAGGTGTCGAAACACCTTCTATCTGCCCCAGCACCACGGAGAGATGTGTCAAGCGATTACGGTGATGCCGACGAAGAGTTCAATCAATTGGCCTCTGCATCCGGCAATACATCCCACTTGGAGCCGAGTCCCCCGACGGGAAATGCTGAATGTCGGTACTTTAGTTGGGAGCCCAATGATGATAGAGCTGGGCCACGGATTCACCCACTGCACAGTGTCATGACAGCACAAGAAGAAACGCACCTCATTTCGGCCAGCATTCCAGCTGATGATCATACCTCACTGATGGCAGAAGAATATATCGCAGAGCTTGGTGTCGGCCCATTTGACCAGCAAGAGTCCAGCTCTCCAGTTGGCACTATTAGAAGGACCAGGTCTGAAGGTTCGCTTTGGCGGGCGAGCCGATGCTCGTCATTACAGAAAACGCCTCCACTCAACAGTGACCCGGAGTTTCCATCCCCAGTCAGTACTCCAGAGAGGTCACCTTCGCCGTCTTGGTCGGTGGTGCGCAAGTCGAGCTTCAGATCCGGAGAAAGTCGGGGTCGACAAACTCTACGTGAGAATGAGGCAAGCGACGAATCTCGACCCTGTGATAGCCCTATGAGTTGGCATTCCCCCATCGAACCAAGGTACTCTCTCGATGAAGGCTTTCAATCTGCAGTCGAATTTCAACCTCAGCTGTCGAACCCTTCCCTCGCAATTCCCCCTTCTCGGGCACCTCAAAAATCGGACAGCGGCTACAGCTCAAGCAACTCGCTGCGGTCGTTTCAAATGGCCAGGCCTACCCCATCACCTACAAAGTTTAGGGCTTTACCAGAAGTTCCAGACTCACAGGTGAACGTCGATGTACAGGAGTCAGGACGTGTGCCATCTTTCTCTGGACATGGGATCTCCATTTTGAAGTCGCGCAGGAGCGAGCCTTATGTACAGACATTTTCTAATCTTCAACCCAATCCTCTAGCGGCAGCTCCGATACCCATTGTCCCAACCACGACAGCCCCCGAATCCGATCCCCGCTCTACAAATGGTACAAAGGCACGGAAGAAACTCCTAAAGAAGAGGCGCCCGTCAAGCCAACCTCCTAGCCAAGTAGCTCTTGTTCGAGTGCGGTCATTCGAATTAGACAACATTCCCCATGTCTCCCAAGAGGCACAAGAAAACCTTCGGAAACGCTCATACGCTGTACCGGAACTGGACCAAACATACTCCTCAATGGGAGACAGAGCTAATAGTAACTCTACCCTATTTCTCCCCCTGAAAGAGGTCAGGTTTCCATCTCCTGCTCCGGAACAAGTACTCCATGCCAAGCGATCTCGGTCTCGCAGTCGTCGAAGATCGTGGTTTGGTCGATCTAAAGAAGAAAAGGCAGATTCACGCAACCCTTCTGGAGTCAGCCAGGCTGAAGCGTTGGCTCTTGTCAATGATATGGGAACCGCCAGCGCCGCCTTCCCGGCAGGCCATTATAACTTGACAGACGGGTCGCGCACTATTAAGGAAGACAAGACCAATGCGGAGTTGTCCCAGCCTCGAACCCGATCAAGACGGGACCGAGATAGTACGATGTCAGACCGGAGATCTTCTTTTAACGATAGAGGGGGGGTACCTGGGAAGAATCTAAGGCCTGCTAGTTTTGCCAGTGATGCGCCACCCATCACGCCGGAGATGGTACAGAAGGCATATCGAACCTCATCCATCCAGAGACAACCTTCAGTGGGTAATGAAGCAGGTCCTCCGCCTCCACTTCACTCACCCAGTCCTGCATATATTGATTATCAAGGGAACCGCTCCGATCTCATGGCTCCTCCTCCGCCATCTCATTCGCCCCGACCCGTCGACATAAGTCCGGATCCATGGGTTGCGCAAGCTGCGGTCTGGAAAGCTCGAAGACTGAGTGCGGGTGAGGCGCTGAGGCAACAATCTTGGGAAATACGACAACATGAGCCATATTACGAAGAGGTGGCGGATGAGTTGCTTTATCCGGTCATTCCTCCACAACATGGAGGACAGCAGCACGACTGGCAACAATCTCTCTCCCCCGAAGACTATTCCTCCTCGTCTCATGACTATTATGACGGATATCACAACTCCTCTCAGTATCAACAGCAGCGGTATCCATCCAACGCATTCTCGTACGACGCCTCCCACGACGCTGAATTCGCGTATGTGAGACAAACCCGGAAAATCTCGCGCACTCATGACCACCGACAATCTCGTGGCCAATCAGCGCAATGGCGAGGTCCTTCGGGTGGCGGCTACTCTTCATGCCCCGTGTCATATGCAAATAGCGTCCGAAGCTTTGCTTCATCGTTGGCTGAGGACTTGCATCCAGCTGATCTTGAGCGGAAACCTCCGCCCTCGACGTTCGAGCGGTATCCGGGAGGGTTGAATTACGGTACCCAACGCGGAAACGGGTGCGGAGGTTCGGCTGAGACCAGGTCAATGAGTGGGAAAGCCGAAGCAGCATGGAAGGGCGTGTCTCTTAGGACCCGTGCTGGAGTTGATCTTGGGGATGGACTTATGGCAAGAGGGAGAGCATGATATAGGATGGGCTTTGAATAATGATGGCATCAAATTGGAAAAACAGGACGAGTCGAGATTGGATTGACCAAAAGGAGTTTACGAGATTCATACTATCTGGACAATGTAGGGTATTGCATAAGATTGACACGGTCGTCTCTCGGCATTGTTGGGTGTATGGAATTGTGCAGACGACCTCGTAGGAGGATATTTTGGGCATATTTCGCAGTCTTTAGTAGCTTGTCTACATTCATTGGCATTAATGTCTGTCTGAAATCTGTGCCTGTTTCTTGACCATTTGCCATCGAAGCACCAAGACCAATGGTATGTGAACAGTCCGTCTGGATGGGGCCCGAACCTATCATTGAATGTGACAGGAACGTAGAGCAACAGGAGCAGCGGCATTAGGGTTTTGGCCCCCTTTATGACGAAGAGTGCTTGGGAAGTATATGCAAGGGGATGTTGAGCTGAGGAGCATCGTGATTGGTGTCGATGCCGCTGGTCGAAATCAGATCCGGCCGTTGATGGTTCGTTTGGCGCAGTTTATTGGCGACTTGCGTAAACGACGAATGTGACTTGCGGGTACGAGGAGAACGTCTGGCTGAAGATTTGTTGTCAAATGACTATTTTCATGACCAAGACACACACTGGTGACGGCGAGCAGGATCAATGGCTTAACGAAGGGGGGTTATGGACAGATACTCCATCTCACTATCTTTGTCCTCGCATGCAGGAAACCTGGATAATAATTGCAGGAGAAGCACCGGGAGCGACACACGGCTGCAACCATGTCCAACGCCCTGAGCAAGCCATCTTAAGCTTAGTCGAGATCCTAAAAGTCGGTACCATCTTCGCTTCCAACTTTCAATTTCCCCGATTGCTTCTCATATTATTCCTCGCTGTCTTTTGTGTCTCTGTTCCACTCTTTTGCCCCGGACCGCCAGTCCAACTTTGTCCGATCTTGCCGTCAAAAAGACCCGGTTGTGTCCCTGTCGTTTCTCCGCCCGTCAGCTATGGCTCAAGTCGAGTCTCCCAGGTCACCGACCCAGCCTGACACGCTCCTGTCCGTCACTGCGCTCGCCCGTTTCGAGTTCGAACCGGGAAAGGGGAACGATGGCACCAAAGTCATGATGGTGGAATGGCAAGACGATGATCAGACAAGAGATAAGACGGGGAGGTGGCAGGTCTCGTGGTCCGGCAAACGCACCGTCTTCCCAGCAGACGACAACCCCTCGGACAATATCCGCCGTGTATATTTCCTGTTGCCTCCGGGTGCCATTGTGCCACCTCACATCACTTTGGCGTACTATCCCCCCATCAACCCCGCCGAACCTGCCGAGACCTCAACCACAGAGCAAGCGCCTTTGAGAATGACGGTGAACCCGTTACCTGCTATCTTTACCCCCGAGCTGGGAGCCACGGCCAAGGCTAGTGGGAGAAAAGGCGTGCTGCATACTATATGGGCCAAAAAGAGGCTCCAGGTCTTGGACAAGGAGATCAAGCATGAGGAGGAACATAATCTCGAAGGCATTGCTCTGGAGATGGCCCGGTCGGAGAAGTCCTGGATTGAGAATAACTTTGGTCTGACTCCTAAACCCCCGAGCCTCGATCTGAGCAATATTCCCAAGTCCCTAGGCCCCGTGAGTCCAGGGATTCAAAGCCCCAAGTCTCCTGGTGGAAGAAGGCTGAGCGAGAAGCTCAAAGGCTTGAGCATCGGTACGAGTGACAGAGACCTCAATGCTAGAGGCCTCAATACTCCAACACGCGAATCCCATCCTCTTTCGCCCGAGGCATCCGATATGGCATACTCGTCGTTTGGTACCTTCCGGAATGGACCAACGTCCGCCTCCTCTGTGACTGGGGGTAAAAAGGTCGTCGCTCAGGCACCACCAGACTATATCAGAAAACAGCAGGCAGACTCGCCCGCTAGTGCTTCCCTGCTTAACTCTATAAGCCAAACCACGAAACAGGAAGACCCTGATGAAGAAGATTTATTCGCGGTCGCCCTAAGTCCGAGGTCACCGGACGGACCAAAGAGTCCGTTCTCGATATCGAGCGCAGAAGTCGGTGCATTTGCAAAGATCAAGGGCGAGCGGTGAGGAACACGCCACCTTGATGATGGTCACGACTTGGTTTACAGCAAGAGACGATTGATAACACGATACTAGAAAACTATTTGAAGACTGCATAGAGTTGGAATTCCAGCCCCAGATCATGAAAGCCACGACCCTTTATGTCCAACATTCACCCGCAATATTCAACTGAGCTCCCAGCTGCCGAGTAGCCGCGATGCCTCTTCCACTTAGCTGGTGCCAGCAACATGCGTGCAAAGCACTCTTGTAAAGATGCCCCCTTCTAGAAAATAAACATGACGAGATGAAATTCGAGGAACCACAAGAAAATCATGCAAACATGGCCGCCGCAAGCAATCCCCCCACAACTGCCATCACCGAGCCACCCAGTTGATTCGCGTCACCCTGGAATGCCGATGATGAGGGAGCCGGTACGCCAGCAGATGACGGAGCAGATGGCGAAGGTGGCACGTTTCCTCCGGGCGGAGCTGTGTAGCTGGCGCAGCCACTTCCAGGACATTGAACAGTGGTAGGAGCTGGGGCCATGGCGGTTTTGGTGCATCCGCAGACCTCGTCGTACCAGGTGTACTGGGTGCCAGCCAACCCTGAGCCGGTTGCGGCAGCTGTCGCGGGCAACTCGGATGTCTTTGTGCAGCCGCATTCGTGGTCCCAATAAGTGACGGTCACGGTGGGAGCTGCAGTTGCTGTGGGATCGACAGTGGCAGAGATGAGAGTGGCCGTGACGGTAGCATTTGGCATTGGGGTTGTCATGGATGTGGGCAACGTGGTTGAACTGGACGATCCTGCAGCAGGAAGGCTGACGCTGAACAGAGGCGAGAAGTCCATGGCACCGCTCTGAACCAAGGCCAGCGCATAGTTGCCAGCAACAAAACCATCCGGGACTGCGATTGTCCAGTCATACTCTGCGTCGGTGGCAGTTTTGTTTTCTGTGCAACATCCGTCAGTCAGTGCCAGTCATATGTGAGGGCGCGTTCAACTCACCGAAGATCGGGGTATTCCAGCTCGTGTTCCCCAGGAACAAGGAGACAGGTGTCCCATCGCCCACGGTCCAGTGGATGGGCCAGACTTGCCCGACAGTGACGGCATTCCACGCCATATCCGGGGTGAAGGTGGCTGTTTGGGCCATGGCCTTGAAGGCGAAGGTGCCAGCGGCGACAAGCGAGAAAGAACGCATGGTTGCTGTGGGATATGGTAGTTTTCGGGATGGCAAATGAAGTCTTTTCGGCCGTGAAAGATGTGAGATGAAGTGTTGGAAAATTGCAAGGGCAAAGGTTAACGAACGACAAGAGTTTGAAGGAGTGACTGAAGAGAAGAAAGAGAAGATGAAAGAATCGTCGAGGCACGAGCGGCAGAGCCACGTAAATGAAGGTGGCCGGCCATGCCAATGTTTGTTGTTGCTGCTGGACGAACACGGCGCATTCCAGTGAGGAATGGGGGTCGCATCAAGGGTGGTTGTGATTTCGACGCTCGCACACGACGCATTCCTGGGACGGTGGACGCTCGACAAATGACAAGACGGATCAACTCTCGAAGCCCAGACGATCAGATCGACAGCTCTGATCTGGAGTTGCATATGGTCGTCTAGGCTCTGGCATGTCGCCTCAGCTTGGAATGAGATGGGTAATCAGATTGCACCACGACCTGAGGGCCAGCCACTGCGGGAGTGGGTTTCAGTTTGTTCCTCGGATTTACCCGTCAGTTGTCTCCTGCAGCAGATGAGATATGAGATCCGAGCGACATGCCTTGACCTGTGGCCAGGCTACCATGGGGAGGCAATGATTCGAAAGGACAAAGGGGGCTCTCAACTGATAGACATTCGTACGACCTTCCATTACATAAAATGCTGGGTTACGACCTGGTAATCTCTCACCCGGGCCCGGCGATCTCGCACCCACAGCTCAACAAGACTTTGGTTCTCCTGCCATCATTCATCGCAAATCCAGGTCCTCTCTCGCTTACTCCGCAGCGCCATGAGCACCTTCTCCTCCGGGCACCATGGCGATCGTCCCCCTGGCAGTGCCGGAACCGACTAACCCGTCCTTCGAGACTCATACGTGATGCCGCGCTCGTCCTCGTTCCAGATTTCAGATGCCTCAGCAGGAAGGGTACGGTTCTTGAACCAGAGTGATTTGAAAATGACATTGAAGAACTTGGTAAGGATTTCGCGCAATGTCTTCTGATCCTCGGGAGTGCGTGAGTGAAAAGAAAGCCACGTCGTCGACCACAGTATTACCGTGCCTGCAGATCGTCGGCCACACACCCATCCAGAACGGAGGCCATTCCGATCCCACTGCCGGGTGTTGTGTTTGCTGGCTGGCTGGCTGGCCGGCTACAACAGAGCCACAACGCCGACGAGAGCCGCGGGCACAAAGACGCCTGCGGCCGACAGTGCTGCCGCCGCATTACCAGAGTCCCCTTCACCCGTCGCAGCTGAGCCATCAACCGATGTCGATGCCGTCCCGGTGGTCGCCGCGGACCCCGACCCCGTCTCCGTCGCAGAGGCGAGGGCCGTGCTCGCCTCGGAGATGTACGAGGAGACGAGACTCCCCGCGTCGCCGGTTAGGGACAAGGCGCTGGTGGCGCTCTGGATGGCCGACTCGATGCTCGTGATGAGCGGCTCCGTGGCCGTGTCGGTGCCGATGGCCGACACGACGCTCGAGACGAGAGAGGTCGCGTCCGCCAGGAGCGAGTCGAGGTCCTGCGCGCGGGCGAGGGGGCTGGCCAGAGCGAGGGTGGCGAGGAGGACGCTGGGGAGACGCATGTTGGTTTTTGGGTGCAAGTGTTCTGGTATTGATTGATTGATGGAAAGGGAACAGACGGTTAAGGTGATTGATCGGTGTTGTCTGTGGTGTGTGGTGTGTGGTTTCTGATAATCCTTGCCAGCAGGACTTGTTAAGGAGTGAATGAGTGAGTGAATGACTCAATTAGACGGACAAGGACAAGGACAGACTAGAGTTGGTATGAGAGTCTGAGGGTATGAGATGGGGATATCAGAGAGAGAGAGAGAGAGAGAGTGTGTGTGTGTGTGTGTGTGTGTGTGTGTGTTGATGAAGAAAAAAGGAAAAAAAAGGAGAAAAGGAGGGATTTTTCAAGGCGAGGGAATACGGGGGGGGGGGTTTGTCAATGGTTTATATATTATCAAATCCTTTCTCATCGGCCCCCTTACGAGTGAGTACCAGGTACAATAAATCAATCGGAAGTTGGGATCTTCCCTGCCCAAGGTTTCTTTTCTTCCTTCGTCTATTTTCTTCACTGCCTCACTGCCTCACTGCCTCGATTCTCGCTCTTTGCTCGCGTCTCATCTGCTAGTACCTAGTCCCTAGTACCTAGTACCTTACTCCATGCTGGCAAACTATCTCCGCTGTATCTTGGCGTCCTCCCCTCCCAATGAAAAACAGTCGAAGAAAAAGGGCCCCAAATTAATCTTGTATACCTGTATGGGAACTGGGCTGATCGTTGTCTCCGCATGGGGGCGTCCAGGGTACCATACGAGGAAAGGAAGGGAACGGTTCGCGTTTGATGTGCAGGGGATGGAAGAGGGGGGGGCCAGGAACGAGGTCCCCCTTGTCGTCGTTGGGATTCGTTGAAAATTCTCCGATGATCTGGGCTGTGGGCAGTGGGCACCAGGGGTTTGGTGACCTTGGTGAGAAGATCACCGAAGATCAGGGAGACGACTTGTGAAGATGAGGTACCAAGAGGTAACTACAGTAAAGATGTACTATGGTACTATGGTACTATGTGCTACTCCGTGTATGTCGTGTACTTTGTACAGTACTTTCCTGGAAATGGGGGTATCTGGCGCATCAACCCAGGAAAATCCCATCAACTTACTTGGTGCCTGTTCGGTTATCAGGACACTACCATTGAGGATGTACCGAGTCCGAGTACGAGTCCCTGCGAGCAAGGTATTATGTAGGTACCAAGAAGTCCAAGCCCTGCACGGTCAAGCCCCTACGAGGTTTGAAAATTTCGAGACAAAAGGAACCATGAGAAAACTTTGTCTTCTGTTATGTTTTAGAACCTGTCCATCAAGGCTCGCAAGGCCCCCGACAAGCGTGTTTCAGGACCATCAACCCCACGCACCCCTTAAATCCCCCTCTCGCCTCTTGGCTGGAGAAGGATCGGCGAGGCTGAGTCTCTACATCATGTTTTTACTAGTACTTAGTGTTAGGAGGGTGATGTGACGTCATCGGTAGTGGTGGTGGTGGTGGGACCAATCATGACACAGCACAGCCTCGAGCGCAGAGCAGCGTAGCCTTGCGATGGGGCGTGTGAGGGGGAAGGGGGAGAGAAAGGTAATTTCCGGGTGGAGGAGGAGCGTGACCACCTCTCGCTAGGGGTATTTACTTACATATGTAGGTACGGAGTGTGGAGGTACCCGCGTATGATCCCCATCATGGACATCAATATGAGTTTCATCATGGAGAGGAAACACGTGTTGGTGTATTGAATATATACGTACCTATATACTCGCATGCCACATACGCATACGTACACCAGATACACATCACGACAGCCACCCCTCAAAGAAAAGATCACGCGCACAAAATCACACTCTGTTGGGATATGAGTCTACTCGTACTCCATAAGTACCGGTACTGTAGGTATGCCGATCAAGTTTCATGCTCCCCTCTGGCACACACGCGGTCGCCGGCTACGAGCAGATCATCAGTCAGTCAGTCTCGCAAATACTTGTACTGAACAAAGATCAGCGAGATTGAAATTGCTACCCATCAGCCAACTGGTAACGACTCATAATACCTCTAAAAGATTAACTAGTCTACCCGATACAAACAGAATGAAAGACAATTCCATCCACGCTTCTCTCTTCTCGCGCAGGCCTGGCTACCTCAGCCCATCGCTCTCCTTTTTACTACGGTCGGCGAAAGTCCACACTCACAGTGTCAGAGTCCTCGGAATCTTGACCCACGACGTCCGGACTGCTGGCCCTAACCACCGGACGAGGTACAGCCAACGGCACTGGATTCGGTTGCACCCTTGGCAACACTGGCGCTGGTGAATGTATCCCTCGTGCGATCCTCGCCTGTCGCCTTGCTTCTTTCCTCTTCTGCTTCTCCTGACCTCGCCTAGCCCGCTTGGTCAAGTTATATATTTGGAGCGCGTGGTCCAAGTTGAACCCTTTTGGTCGACTCCGAGCTGTCAAGTTTCCGGTGATATGGCGATACCCTTCGTCGGCCCCATGACCAAGGTGATTGCCTTCTTGGTCGAGCGCCATGAGTTTGTTCACCAGGTCGGCCTTGAGCCATCTCTTCTTTCCCAATGCTTGTTCTAGGTTGGTGAATCCGCGGTTTCGGAGTTCCCGCTCCAGCTCGTCCACAAACATCAGCTCGTATTCCTGCCGAGTCGGAACAATCCTGTGGCGTCTGGGTGAAGTTCGACGTCTCGCCAGCCGTGCTGTATCAAGCGTCGAAGGGGTGTTCTGGGAGTCTGACTGACTATCGTCAGTGTCCTCTTCTTGATTGCCTGTCTGATCCGCCGCTCCACTTCCATGATCATATTGCTGCTGCCTGCCTGGGGCGTCCTCGGTCTCGTGCACCTGGGCGTACTCCAGGAAAAGATGTCGTAGCTCCCTCACTGCTACAATGAGCCGGTTAAACTGGTGGCGGAACCCAAGATTGGTTCGCAAGTGCCTGTCGTCAAAGAACTGGTACAGTCGACCATAATGTTGTCGCACGTCCCTGGCCGCCCTTCTGCAGAGCATGACCGTGGCAGGATGGTCCGGGTTTGGATGTCGGGTGTCATTTCGCGATACCGTTTCCATGAAAGGCGGCGGGCCGGGCTCCAGCAACACGAGATATTGGTCTCGCAGCTCCATAATCCTGTCTGCCAATCCATCCATTATCATATAGACGTCCCGCCGTACCGACTCATTATTAATCCAATTCGGCTTTTGCGCATACATGGCTGTAACAGCTTGATGGAGGAATCCGTCGATACCAAGATCACTCAACTCGCCCTTGTAGCCCGGGTCCGTCTGAAACACTTTGGCTATATCTCGATTGTCGTCGTCTCGTGGCTCTTCCCTGGGTGGTCGTCTGATATGGGGAGTGTGACCTGCATCCTGACTCGCGGCCTGCTCCTCATTCTCCTCATTCTCCGTTTCATTCTCCTCTTGACTCCCCTTTTCACTCTCCTCTTCACTCGCCTCTTCACTCACCTCTTCACTCACCTCTTCACTCCCCTCTTCACCTTGCTCATCACCCTGCTTATCATCTTGCTCGCCATCCTGTGCCACAACCTGGTTCATAACCTGATCCACAACCTGGGTCACAATCTCATTCACAGTCTGGGTCAGCGCCTGGACCACTGCCTGTGTCATGGCATGGACTACAGCCTGATTTGCCTGCAAGCTCGGATTCTGATTCGGCCCACCATCAGAGGCCTCGTCCTCGTGGATATTGAACGGTGGCGGCGTTCTGGGTTCCACAACATGCGCATGTCTACACACGTGGTGGTATTGGCCTGCAAACCTGGGGCAAGGGTGACAGCGTGAAGAACATGGTTCAGGAGCAGGAGAGCTGTGAGGAGGTCGAGACAGCTGGGAGGACCTAGGTCTATGGTTTTCTCGATCGGAACTTGGTCGAGGGCTGTCTTCACCGGGGTTATCATCGTCAGGGTCCGCTGCCGTGGGAAGTTCGCCCAGTACTGGCCTGGTGGGAGGCTGCCCAGCACCATGATAGTAGTGGTTAATGCCGTCATAGCCACTGCCTGGGGGATAATCAAACAATCCAGCACCGGATTCGGCGAGAGTATCCATTCTGTAAGCATATACTTCTGTGTTGTGATCCATAGAATTCTGGTCAAGAAGTCGTGGACGCTGGCCAGTCCGGCTCTCAGGTTGATGAGAGAAACGAACGCGTCGATGTTGCTCATCAGCGGTGTCTCCGGCCGGGCTAACGATTCTGTCACTCACTACCGAGTATAATTTTACGGCCTTGCCAACATCGTAGGTCGTTTGCTTCAACAGCCGTAGCATTTCGTCTTCGTCGGGATGAATGTCGGCCCCATAAATGCCGTTAAGCCTCCTTCGAAAGATCTCTATCGCCAACCGTCGATATGCTAGTGGATCGAAAGTACTTCTTTTCCTGTGCAATTCTGGCGCTAATCGTTGAGGTGGAGGCCCTCCTCCACGAAGCTTGAGACTTGGACTTGCGACAGAGGTGGACTTGCGCACTCTTGCTTTTGGGTCAATGGGACGAGGCCGTGGTTTCAATGCAAGTCTTTTCGAAGGACGTGAAGGAAGAGTGTTGACTTTTGGGCGGTTCACATCAGAAACACGGCGTCTCTGTGCAAGCAGTTGCCCTATCGCTGAGCGGATCCATTCAAATGGACTGGATAACCTGTTGGACACTGAGACATCGGCAGGATCGCGAGCATGAGGGGGAGGTCGATTGACGAGAAAGTCGGCTCGTGGACCATCTGAGACTATTCCGGGCTGGCCCATCTCTCTGGAAATTTGCTCGTGCTGGACAATTTCATGAGCCCGTGTCTCGGGAAAAGGGTAGTAGACATAGTCAAACGCGCTTTTCATGTTGATCCCCTCAGGATATGGGAACAAGCCTTTCGACTGCTTCTGTGCGGCACCTGCAAAGGACTCGGCATCGTCAAGGCCGGCAACGGACGAGCTCGATCGTGCACTCAAGGGGACAGTCGAGTGGTCAGGTAGCCCTTCAGCAGTGTGCATCGAGACTGGGGAGAGCACATCCAATTCGTCAGTCTCCCATTCTCCGTCGTCGACATCATACTGCCATCGTCTGACCTTGACCGGCCCTCCGCTAATCGTGTTGAACCGCGAGGCCGCGAAATGAATCTTGGAGAGTGTGCTTGTCTCGAATTTCCCGGTCTCAATGAATTCTCTCAACGCTTCTTTGGTGTGGCTTTCCAAAGGCGCGTCTCGTGGTCGCTGAAGGGACTCGTATTTGTTGCTTGGGTCGACTTGACATTGGAAGATGTATCGGCAGTATTTTCCAACCATATCTTCGATACTTCTGGGATTGGCTGCATCCGGTGAGCTGATCAGGCGCTTGAATTCACGATATACTCCAGGCAGCTCGAAGAATATGCGATCGCGCTCGATGTTGGTAGGAGATGTCGGGACTGCCCCTTGGTCAAAAGAAGTAAAGACAGTCTTCAAGCCTCTCCAGATCAGGAGCCACAACTCCTTCTGTTCGGAATTGTAGGTTGCATTCTGGAACACCCCATGTAAGCGAGCGCAGCGGTCCGACAATTCGGTCGCTGCACCACTAGACAAGAGCAGTGGGATACTATCCTGATCGGACTCTAGCAGCACCAGCAAGGCATAACTTGAAGATGCGGTGCGCACATCCAACAAGATTGAAGTAAACACTGATTCCGTCACGGCCGCTGGGTGGTGCTTGAGCTGTGATTCGATCTGCAGGAGCTTGTCGACGAGGGCGCGATGAATAGCTTGAGCCCAAATGCTGACGAAAGTCTCGTACCGTTTTCTGAAAGTCTTGAGCACGCTGTGAACCACAGGGGAAGAGATCACCTCTTCGGGCAGTTCCATGACACTTTGCAGCGAGGCGTGAATGAGTCTGATGTCTTGGAAGATCGTTGACGGTCCTTCGATAAGCGTCTCATCAGTCCACTGCAAGAAGTAGTCGATCATGTGTGCCATCATATTCTCAACTTCTTCCGGCGAGCTGTCACTGTCGATCTCTGGTAGCTCGAGGACCTCCGCCGCGTCCTGCTCTGGTGGAATAAATCGATTGATGGACGCATGTCGACCGGCTTCGAGTCTCCTGATGACTGAGCGTAACCGTCCTAGCTCGCCACGCTGCTCTTCCCTTCCTGTCGCGCCCAAGAGATGGATATTTCCCCTCGAGGTCGGGGACCGACGTGACCGGGGAGAGGTGCTGCGAGCCAGTCCCTCCAGCTGCGTGATAGTACCGATTCTCGCCAAACGACGCGAAGATTGGACCATTCGCGGTTGCACATTGGAAGAAACATACAGGGGTCTCGCCGCTCGAGGCGCATGGCGCCTGGAGTTGCCGCGATCAATTCTGGGAGCCATGTCCTTTCGCGAAGAGAGAAATCTAAAAACAACAGATGCCAAAAAAATCCCCCCAAAAGTGGTGGCACGAAGGAAATAAATCAACACCTACCTTGAGTCTGGCTCAACACAAAGGGAATTTTCTTTACCTGGTCGCATGCATCAATACCAGTCCCAGCAGCTGCATTCGGTGATCTAGACACATAGAAAGCGGCATTGTAGTAGTTTTACGACGGATGCAGTTCATTATCCGCCTTGGGAATAGTGCATCATGGGCGCATTGTCCCCTTCACAGCATAGCAACCATGTTGCATCCCAACGGCATCTGTGTAGTCCTTGACGAGGTATTGCGACATCTTTGCGCTGCCATGCGAGAAAAGATGAGACTTTGGTGGGTAATAAGGCGGAAGTGCTCCGCAAGCACCCGGGACACTCAGCTGACAGGGTGGTGGGAAAAGCGTTTGCGAAGGGGTACGTAGACGGCCCCGAAGACCCCGGAAAAGGACGTTTTCATGTGCGCATATTAATTAGTCGTTGGAAAAGGTATCTGCTGTTGTTCATAATATAATCTGGCCGAGAGTTATCCGAAATGCCACTCAAAGGGCGCGCATGGTGGATTGAGGTGTGTCAGACTCGTACAAGGAGGGCAACCACAACGACTTGTGAAGAATGTCGCGTGTCAAGTGGCGTGTACGAGTATTCCATGCCCGTGCCCGTAGGAGGGTCGTTCTGTCTGGCAAGGTTCCGGGGAGAGGAATGGAGAAAAGAGGAAAATGAACCAGTGCGCAGGTGATGGCCGATGATAGATGGATGGGGTGATGATTGGAGCCTTAGATGCAGGGTGTTTGTTTTCTGAATGCTTCGCAGCCTTTACCCCACACTTTGTGCCTCTACGCCAAGCTCCAGGCATCACAGTAGGCGCCGATCATTGGCAGCGGGTGCCAGGGTCCTGCTTCCAAGAGGCCACTAGGGGTGAATGACGCCCAGTCGTAGGCGACGCCAGGCTGTGGAACAACCGGCACGGCCTGGGGATGGCCTAGTGAGCTAATGCAGCCCATTCCCAGTGGATGCTTCCCCCAAACTCAACTACTTGCTGCTTGCTTCGGCGCCACCATAATCAACCAATTGTGCGTCAGAATCGAAGCTGGCTACGTGTTTATCGAAGCCCAAATGTTGCCCAGGAAAAGGAAAGCGAGCTGTCATGCTAGGAAATCTACGAGTAGAGTGTGAGCATCTTCTCCCCAGCTGCAAGTGGTGTGTGTGTGTGGGTGTGGGTGATGCGTTTATCTGTAATCGGTATCTCGTACCTCGTAGGGTCTGTGCATTCTGGCCCTTCCCTCCGAGTTGACCTCTTATGTAAATTGTCGTCCCTGTTCCCCCTTCACTTCTACTTGTTCTCTACCTTGCTCACATCTCTCATAGCCATCCTGATTGTGCCTCAACACCCCAAACTACGAAAAACCATCTATTAAGCCATTCTGATCGTCGTTACCGCCATTGTCTCCTCCCGTTCCGCCTGAAACACAAATCCCCACCAACCGCAGGCTGCTCACGCTACAATGACGTGACTGGGGGGGGGGAACTCCTTTGTCCTACATACAGTACCTGACCTTCTAGTCCTCGATCTTCACCCAACGCTGTCAAGAACACAGCTAGAAATCGGACCTATACAAAATACATTCTTCACTTCTTGAGTTTCATCTCCTTCAGGACGCCTACAATATCCCATTCAAGTCAGCTTCTCACAATGTCTGACCGCAACCCTGCTCCGCCCTCACCCCCTCCTCCACAACATCGCCGTCGCTCCTCGTTTGTTGACATGTTCAACCCGCGGTCAAGCTCCTCCCCTTCTGCCATGTCCTCGTCTCCGCCGTCTTCGGGTGTTCCGTCCACTCCCACTGTACCAAAACACCGAAGAGGCACCTCAATTACCGCTCTAGGCCTCACTACAAACCCCTCCAACCAGACCCCTCTCAATGCCTTTGGACTTCAACGACGAGCGAGTGTTGCCACCTCATCCGTATCAAGCTCTCCAGATTTCAAAAACAGTTTCGGGGATGAGCCTGCAGTTATTGAGGAGGATGACCCATCGCGGGCTACCCTACACCCTCCCTCTTCGCCATCTTTTGCCAGACGGGTCAGTTTCGGAGCACAAGCTTTAAGAGATGTTAGACTAGGAGGGAGCCCTGGTGCTTCTGGCGGTGGTAGGCGCCCCTCCTCCTCCCTTTTTACACTGAATGAGAATTCTGAAAATGCCACTCCATCGCGTCGAGATACGTCGGGGACGGCCAAGACTGCAGGTAAGAGTCGAGGCCTGTCCCTTTTATACCTTTCAAAAGTTCTCATTCTCTTTTTCTTGTCAACCATACAAATCAAATTGGGTTCGCTTTGCATATCACTGACGTCTAACAGGAGAAGGCTTCAATTGGTCTGAAGCCCTGCGTGACAGAACCCGACGCTCCCCGTCCTTTTCTTCCGGCAACCCTTTTGGCCAAGGCGCCCCTCGTCCACGCTCTGCAAGCATCTCCAACCCTGAGCCGCCGAAGGAGATCCCAAGGCCTGTTGAGGCACCGAATGCCAAACTGATGAAGAAGCCAGATGCCCTAGGCGAGAGAATGTTACGTGGCGATTTCATGATGGATTGAGTTGAACCCCTGGCAATGTCGTGCTGCTATTGGTATACACCCAGAATGGACATGTATATCCTATTCGAATGATGTATAAGTGATGCTTTGGTTTGTCGGCGCCCGAGGACGTTTGCAATTGGGGAACCATCACCTGTATCCATTAGCTCCTGGCGGTATCGTGTATGAGATCAATTTCGAATTTCAGCCGGATCAAAATTCAGTGGGTAGGTCAATATCAGGGAGACCAGGGAAGGCAAGGAAGGTACCAGGTGCTTGCTTCTTACGATCGTTTCACGGACATTTATCGTTGTGCTGGTCTGGTGACAGAAGGAGCTGTGAGATTTGGGAACAAACTCCAACATTTCGGCCGTGAAAGGCCACGTATGCTTGACGTTACAGCAATCCGAAATACTGAGAAACTGAGAATGCGATGAGCAAGATTGATGAGTGAATAGTTTGAACTTGCGATTGATTCAATGATCAGGCCACTCACACCTTACCATATCATATCTCTCACATTTCTTTTCCCCCTCGAGGCACTGTAGCCTGAACCTTCTATTGCCTTAATCTATGTAACGCTGGTGCCATGTCTTGCTACTCATACAGGCCATATTGACTACCCGACCTCAAATGTGCTGCTCCTGATGACATCATAGAGGCGGAGGATAGTAAATCCGATACCGAAACCCTGTTGTTCGCCTCCTCCTCCCCCGCCCTGCGACAGCAAACTGGCAGGGCATTGTACCACCAGCAATACTGTAAACTTCACCTCGTTCTCAAGACCGGAAATCCTTACAGCGGGCAATACTGGTGTATATCCCCTCAAGCACGTCATACGTGGTGACCATTGATCTCTGTTGGGTATGAACGGCAGCATCCCATCACACTGAACGGTAGTTGTGGCACTCAATTCGTGCTCCACATATTTTACCCTGCGTTATATCATTTCTGAAAAGATATTGGCTTCAATTGATCTGGCGGTAAGGTCAGGACCTCTTTATTTCCCCTCCTGCGCAAGAAGTTGGTGGTCAGCGTTCGAACCGACACCTACGCAAGCCTCTGACAAACCCCAATATCACCCTGAGAACCGCTGTCAGACCACACACCCGGCTACCAGCTACTCCTGAGATCCGCAAGGTCTCGCATTGGCCCTCGAAACCATGTCAGAAACTACAACAGTTGCAGAATATCTCTTCACACGCCTCAAGCAACTAGGTGTGGGCGCAATTCACGGCGTGAGTGTTTTACCCCTCGAGACGCCACTTTCTTTTATCTACTCGACAGAACGGGCTAACAGAGGTTGAAAAGATTCCTGGAGACTATAATCTTCACTTACTGGACTATGTGGTCCCTTCTGGCCTCCTCTGGGTGGGTAATACCAACGAACTCAATGCTGGGTATGCCACGGACGGGTATGCGCGTATCAAAGGTGTCGGAGCCTTGGTTACCACATTTGGTGTCGGCGAGCTATCAGCCATCAATGCCATAGCATGTGCGTTTACAGAGCGGGCAGCAGTTGTACATATAGTGGGCACACCTCCCCGAAACACCCAAGCATCCCGTTTGATGGTACACCACACTCTGGGGGATGGCGACTACCGACACTTTGCCCAGATGCAATCACACATTACCGTGGCACAGACCAATCTGATCGATCCGCTTACTGCACCTCAGCAAATCGATCACATTCTGGGACAATGCATATTACATTCCAGACCAGTCTACATTGAAGTTCCTCTGGATATTGTGTCAGCCCCGGTGGTCGCAGCAAGGCTTACTCAGGAGATGGAGATCCCAAGAGCACTCTACAGTCCTGCGTACGACGCGATATTAGACAAAGTCCTCGACAGGATGTATAGCGCAGAACAGCCCCTCATTTTCGTGGACGGAGAAGCGAGAGCGCTGGGAATTTTGGATCATATTGAAAGAATCGTGTCTTTGACGACATGGCCTACATTCACGACACTATCCGGCAAAGGCCTTGTCAATGAGACACTGCCAAATGTCCATGGTATCTATGCCGGGAGCTTCGCAGACCCTCGTACAAGAGCTTTCATCGACGGGGCAGATCTGGCCTTGTACTTTGGACCACACCTCAGCTCGACCAACACATATAATTGGACTGGTGTGCCGAAATCAGCGGTCTGCATCTACTTTACCTGGGATGGCATCAAGATTGGGGATATCCTCCATCGCGACATTTCGCCAGCATTTGCACTTACCCAAGTACTACAGAAATGGAACTCGGAAAGACTTAAGAAATACACCACCCATCCAACCTTCTCGCGCATTCAGCCTTTATCGTTCTCAGAAATTTCTGCGAACACGTCTATCGAGCAAGACAAAGTCTGGCGTCTCATTAACTCCTTCTTGCGGCCTGGGGATATCATCTTCGGTGAAACAGGAACAGCGGGATATGGCGTTCGGGAAATGCTCCTGCCTAGACACACAAGACTCTCCACTCCTGTCACCTGGCTTTCCATCGGATACATGCTGCCAGCCTGTCAGGGTGCGGCATTGGCTCAGCGCGAACTAATAGCCTCTTCGAAGTACCACGACCTCAAGCACGCTCGAACCATTCTCTTTATTGGCGATGGCAGCTTTCAAATGACAGCCCAGGAGCTCGCCACTGTCATCAGACACAATCTCAACGTGGTGGTTTTTCTGATCAATAATGACGGATACACGATAGAGCGCTGCATCCATGGTATGAAAGAAGCTTACAACGATATATCCGCGTGGCGCTACCTAGAAGCACCCAAGTTTTTTGGGGCTCCAGAGAACGCTTTCACTGCGTCCGCTAGGACGTATGGCGAGCTCGAGCAGGCACTGAATGACGAGAGACTCGCCGATGGAACAGGATTGAGAATGGTAGAAATTCACATGGATCGGTATGACACACCAGCTGGGCCGCTGACTACATTGCTCAACCTGCAAAAACACTCACAGAGTGCCAATGCGTGAGATGAAGGAGATACAGAGTGCGAAGTCGCCTGTTCGACCTGCGAGAGCCTTTGCACTCATTGTCTCATCAACCACCTTGGCTATTGGTCTATTCCATGATGCATTCAAGAGAGCATCCTACGGCTAGGCAACCAGCTTCATCAAATCGACCACAGCGACCTCATCGATCCTGCCAACCAAGTCACATATTTGTTGGGACTTCGTCGCCCCATAAACAGGCTCTGCGAGACCTTTGAACTTCTGCTGAACACCGGTGTCCCATTCAAATGGACGCTGGGTCTCTGCAAGGGGAAAGATCACTTCATCCTCGACGATAGTCCCATCCCCAAATACCACCTTCAGCCGAGACTCGAGGCTGCAATATGACTCATCAATCTTGCAAGTGACTTTGCGGGCAAGTTCGCGGACCTTCTCGTCTCGAATCTTGTCGTATATCGCCCAGCCAAGGTCATTGCCGTACAGCCACGAAGCAGCAACTTGATAGTACGAGCTAAATTGAGCGTCGACGATGCAATCTGGCTGGATCTTGTTTGGAGCTGGAGTCCCAACAATGGGGAAACATCCTGGAGGAAGGGAAACTGTCACCTGCTCCGGCAATCCATGAGCTGCATAGGCCTTGCGCATTCTCCCAACCATTTCTAGCTGCCCGTGGGTCATCCTGCATGCTGGGAATGGCTTACATGCCGTTGTGAGGAAACTCCACCTCTTTCCTAGGTCCCGAGTCAAATTGGCAGGGTTGCCCGATTCGGAGTAACTGTGAAGAAGCCCGTATTTGCCTTCAATCGCCTTGGTGGCGCCGATAACTCCAGCCTCGGCCAAGCTGATGCAGAGGAGCGCGTCGTGAGCTGCAAATCCAGGATGAAGACGCTTGTTCCAGCTGCCATTTTCCAAGAATTGCATGGATCCGGCGGCCTTGGAGAGCGCGAGACCGAAAGCATCTTCGACAATCTGCTGGGAAGACCCTCGGAGCTTGCTGATGGCTGCGATTGATCCATACAGACCGACCGTGCCTGTATTGTGGAATCCTCTGCGGTATGAGCCTAGTCCGAGGGCGGTCCCTATGCGACAGGCAACTTCATAACCCACCGCCAGAGCCACGAGAAGGTCGGCTCCAGTTGTGTTGAGGGTTTCGGCCTCGGCCAAAGCAGCGGAGATCAGGCTACACCCTGGATGGAGGATTGCTTCGGATGTTGTGTCATCAAAATCATACGTATGACACCAAGCTCCGTTCAGAAGTGCTGCATGCTGAGGCGGAAACGTCGAGCCCTTGGTCAAAACGGTACAGCTGCCTGTGGCACCTTGCGAGAACTTTGCGATTCCTGCCAAAAACTTGGGACTGGATTCGGCAAAGGCGCCCGCAGATGCAGAAACTCCGAGATAATCGAGCAGCAGTGCCTTGAGCTTGATTACAATCTCTGGGGTAACAGCGTCTTGTGAGAACGATGCAACAAATCTGGCCAAAGCAACAGTCACTTCTTCCGATGACGACGCACTCTGTTGGACGTCAGCGGAGGCTTCGTTCGTGCTGTCAGCCATATTCGTGAAGAAGAACGATTGAAAGAGCACAATGGTTTGTTATTGCTGTTGCTATCGTGGCCACAGGGCTAGAGCAAATTAAGTCTTCTGGGATGTCGAGCGATTGTTCTGGTGCTTCCAAAGCATATAAGAATAGACGATATTTTTTCTGAACGAGGCTGATTTGCTCTCCATGGGGATTGATCCCTCACCCCTTCTACCCTGAGGGTGGAGAGGGCGCAAAGAAAGCGCTGGAGTTTTCTGACTTGGGAATCCGTCGACCAGTGCACCGAAATGCGCATTTCGGACATCTTGGTTGTGATACGTGACCCATGGGTACAGGAGCCGTGGTGCGGATTTCCGAAATTCGGCTTTAACAGCTTTGCTCACGCCGTGGAAGGCCAGAACATCTTTCCCACTATTTTCTGTGCTCTTCCTATTGAGGCAGTGGAAAATGTGCATCATCCTGGGACTGATATGTTTCAGGGCGAATGACAGACACATCTATAACTTCTCCACGCAGAGGCCACTAACAATGGAATTCGGCAATCCCGAATAGTCCGAATTAAGGACTTGTGGTCGATGTATCGGCAGAGAAGCACTGGTACCTATGCGTGATGAACATTGTGGAGGTGGAATGAGCAAAAATGGTTCAGCATATATACCTGGATAGGTGTTTAGAGACCGCCACAGATACAAACGTGCAACTTATCATCACTATTGCCATTCACGAGTGTACCCTGAGAATCGACCTTGCTACTTCCCAATTTACCAAATCCAAAAATGATCTCCAAGTCGTTGCCCGAGGTTGAGCACTTTGTGCCTGTCCAGCCCTCGAAGCTTGTCAAAGACTTTGTCAAGTTGCGCACCGTGGATCTGAGTCGCTACGACGATGGTCCCGATGCCCGCAAAGAACTGGCGGAAGAAGTGAGACTTGCAATGACCACGCAAGGGTTTTTTATCCTCGTCAACCACGGTCTCAATGAGGAAGACATCTCACGCCAAGTCGATATTGGCCACACTATCCTGGCAAGGACCTCGGATGAGGAAAAGAACAGGTTGAAAGCGCCTATTGTGGAAGAAGGTTCCTATCATGGCTTCAAGCCTCGCGGGCACTGGATCGCCAAGGGCAACGTCCGTGACAAAGTCGAGAACTTCAACATCTATCGTGACATGACTCTCCGAGAGCAGCCATCTGTGAGTCTGATACAACTGAGTGCGTCTTGGGTCGAATTACCTAACCCGATTTACAGACTATGGAGCCCTACAAGCCTGAGATTCAGTCCTTCATTGAGTACACCCACAAGGAGATTCTTTACAAGCTTCTCCGCCTGTTCGCCATCGCTTTGAAAATCACAGACGAGGAGTTTTTCGTGAAGCTGCATCGCTACGAAGGCCATGACGAGACGTGGCTCCGATACATGGAGTATTATGACGAATATACAGACGAGGAAAAAAAGGTGACGGGCGGCCTCTGGCTCGGTGGTCATCAAGACTTTACAAGCTTGTCCATCCTCTTCAGCCAGCCCATGTCGTCCCTCCAGGTTCGAGATTACGACAATAATTCCGAGTGGACCTATGTGCCGCACGTCCCAGGTGCCGTCATCGTCAATGCCGGTGAGATCTTCAAGTGGTGGACTGGCGACTACTTCAAGGCGGCTATCCACCGAGTTGTTGAGCCTCCTGAGGACCAGCGCGGACACAATCGCTGCAGCGTCTTCTATTTCTGCGTGCCCAACGACGAGGTGGTCATCAACACCCTGCTCAAGGAGAGCCCCGTGCTGAGAGAGGCCGGAGTGCAAATGGCACACGAGCCGCAGAACGCGCCAACCAGCAAGGCATGGAGCAATGGCCGGATCAAGATCACTGGTCGTAATGCGGTCTGGGATGGAAAGAAGGAGGGGGAAAACATGGTGGTGGAAAAGGTGGGCACCGTCGAGACACGATGGTTCCGATAGAGGACCACGGCCCTTCGACGCGGGCCATGTTCTGGATTCGACAGTCTATCCTCTCCTCAGCCCTGGGAAGGACTGTGACTGTGTGGAAACTATGTGACTGGGTATCTTTGATCTGAGATAGTGATTTCAACAACATGTGGTTTTCCCTTGTGTGACGAGTACACTATCCAGTATCTATTTCTTCAGACTGATTGCTTCAACCAGTTGGCTCATATACACCATAAACTGTCAAGTCAAGGTCGTTCCTAGACTGCCGAGGCTGGTCTTGTATCTAACCATAAAGTATCGAGTACTATATTGCCCTTGTAACTTGTTCAAGTCACATGCATATCATGAAGAATGGATGTCACGTGTGTCCCCCATACATTTTCTCTTACCCGCCCCGCTGCGCTGCGCTGCGTTGAAATGAATCGAACTGAACTTCATACTCGATCGAAGGACTTCTGCCAATTCCTCTGGCCAACCTATTCTGCTATATTACCCTCAACGCACCACTGACTGACTACAAGCTGACTGACTACATCTGAACCTCCCTCCTGCTGCTGTTTGCATTCTTTTGTGATGCAGATCGACGCCGGACCAGTGTAACCCGATGGAGGCGGCTACCCCAGAGCCTGCGAAACGCTCAAGGATCAGAGCTTGCAATTATTGCAGGCAGAACAAGGTAAACTCCCCTCTCATCACCGGAGCTCGCCTGCTAATGGATCTCCTTACAGCTAAAGTGCGATGCCACCAGGAATTCCACCAAACCATGTTCCAGGTGTTCCCTTCGCAATATAGAATGCATCATTTCACACGATTTCCGCCGGGTTGGACGACCAAAGTAATTCTTCCCGAGCTTGTTGCTGTCGTTGTTGCGATCCTTCCCCGCTAACTCTGTGGAGGATGTATGAATTGTTGGCGGAAATCGACTCTCTTCGACGAGAGAAGCATTCAGCTCCAAGTCAGCCTAGTCCCCGTGTTTCTTTCCAGCCAGCTTATGAGGGCTTGCAACCAGACACATCACCAATCTTGACCCAGTTTCGTGATGAGGGCTCCGCACAGGAGCTTCAAACCTGGGAAATCGCAGCTGAAGAACCAGATCTGTCGTACAGAAATGCCCAAGACCCTCCCCTGCCTCTTGCGTCGACGACATCTCTACCACGTGTCTTGCAAGATCTATCAGTGTCGGGGGAGGATGTCGACGCTTGCTTCCAGATGTCCGTATCAAGTCTCCAAGCTGTTCTCTTCAGATGGCGTTAACTTCCCGTGACAGTTTCTTACAGCATTACCTTTCCTACGTGCCGATCCTAGAGAATTCATTACGTCCGGATGATTGTTATGTCTACTCTCCCTTGCTCTTCTGGACCATTCTAGCGATTGGTAGTATGCGTTTTGAACGCGATCCCACGTTGATCATTGCAATCGGTCCTATGGTTATGGAGCTGGCCAAAGATGCGGTTTTTTCCTGCAAGGACGTTATCGCCACCATCCAGTCATTCACACTACTCTGTACCTGGCCGATGCCGGTAGAGACTCTGGAACGGGACCCCTCTCCAGCTTTGGCAGGGGCGGCTCTACAACTAGCCATAAACAGTGGTCTTCACGTTTGGGGGATTGGTCAAGACTTCTCTCGCCGGAGACTCAACCCGGGTGGGCAGAATTCCGTGGATTTTCGGGCCAAGCTCTGGGTGAACTGCCTGATCGTCTGCCAGAGGTGAGCCATTCTAGTTCTCCTGCTGCATCGAGACGTGGCTCTAAACCTGTCAAGGGTAAACATTGCCTTTGGCGTATCTCCGCCAGTACTCCCTGACACGTATCAGCGAGAGAAATACAGTGAAAGACTATCTGCGACATTGACCCCCAGCATTGAATTCCAGAGGCGACTGTGTCTTATCCACAGTGAAGGCATCATAACTCTCGAGAAGACTTTGAATTCTAAAGTGTCCGATGCATATACTGTGGCTCTAAAGTCAGAGATTGAAAACATTGTCAGCGACTTGAAGAGTCTACGGACGAGAAGTCCATCTTCTTTTGGTAGGGAACTGGCCCCCTCCCTCCTCAATCATTCCTTGCTGATAGCACTAAGATCAATTTCTCCTGGACGGAGC
Source organism: Fonsecaea monophora (assembly GCF_001642475.1). Lineage (NCBI taxonomy): Eukaryota > Fungi > Ascomycota > Eurotiomycetes > Chaetothyriales > Herpotrichiellaceae > Fonsecaea > Fonsecaea monophora. The sequence continues at coordinate 76,606 of NW_019174007.1, forward strand.
TGTGCTTCAGATCTCTTGCTTCCACATGCTCCTTCCTCAATCGGCTCTCAGCAGTGAGACGCTGTTTCAACTGTATGACATTGCGGTCGTTTTCGCTGAGCTTGGAGCGGAGCTGGATCAAAAACAAAAGATTGCAGAGCATGCGCCTCCCTTCTTCTCGAGAATCATGTTCCTGGCATGCTGTGTGATATTGAGGATTGCAAGGTCGAGCTTACGCGAAGCCCTGGACCTCAAGAAAGGGCGTGAAGTTTACTTCAAGACTATCATCCTGCACAAAAGACTTTCGATCCGGCATGACGACGCTTACTCGAGAGCCACAGTCATTCTGTCCCAGCTCTGGTCAGGTAAGATGATTGAAGCGCAGACCAGGCGGAGCGCAGGCCAAGTGCGGGTAAAATGCAGGAGTCGCCTAGGCATGAGCTTGCTGTATGATTGCTGGTGGTATTGGCGGCAAGAATTCCAAGGACACCCAGACCCCTACCCAGATGAAGGTCAGTGAAGACACGTCTGTTTTCCTCGAACCAGACCATGCTAACGTGACAAAGAAAATCGGAGCGATGAGTCCGAAGAGAACATGGCACTTCAGGCGACTCCGACCTCTACGGACTTTGGTAACATGGATTTGTGGTGGCCGTCATACGAAATTTTCACAGGCACCAATGCCCAGGATGCGGACTCGAGGTCTGGAGGCCTGGGAAACTTGACTGAGTTGGAGCCCAATCTCGCCCCTGCATATCACAGCTTGCATACTTTGCCATCCCCGTTCGCTGCAGCAGGCAGGTCCGAGCAGTTTCCTCCCTGATACCAATATCCCCGCAATTAGGAGGGCCACCAGGTCTGACGCGTCCGGGATGAGTTCGAGAAGGAGGGAAGATCCCGTTATGACCCTCGCTTACGGTCCAATCATGGGGTTTTCATTGGTGGCCCAATTTTCTTTGGCCGTGGATCAAGAAACTGGGGAAACAGGCTGGGGAAGCGAGGAGAAATTCCGACAGCTGCGATTTTCGGCTTTCGCCTACTCGGACTTTCGGATTTCTATACCAATGATACTCACCTCGATACTCATCAAGATGGTCGAGATCCAGCGGTTTCGGCAGCCTCAGCATGCGAAGGTCGGCCTTGTTCGCGGAGGACTCTGGGGTTCGTTCTGTGGGGGATTCCATGATCGCAACTGTCGTGAGCCTAGGCCTAGGATAATAAATGGACTACTCATTGCCATATTGTTGAGCAGATTCCAACATCCGAATCTCTCTGAGCTACCTCTTGCCGGGAGCCTCTCTACAACCCAACATGTCGACCACACAGACGGAAAAGAATCCCGTCCCCCACGTGGAGATCTTTCATAACGAAGAGATGGGCGCCGAGATTGGAGTCGACAAGACGGCCCAGGATGAGCAGCTCCATATAGAGTCCTTTACGAAGAAAGAGGAACGCAAGCTTGTGCTGAAACAAGATTTGATCATTTTGCCGCTTCTCGCCCTGGCCCTCTTCTTTGGGTACCTGGTAAGCATCGATCCACTCTTGCAGAAAGGAAGTCTGATTGTGATACTTTTATGCAGGATCGCGGAAACATCGGCAATGCGCGAATCCTCGGGATGCAAAAGGACCTCGAGCTCACCGCTCAGCAATACTACAATATTGTCATGATGTTCTGTGAGTATGCTCTCTCCACGAACATTAGCCGGTGGCGCGATGGGTTGAGGTTGCTTGCTAACTTGGGCCATGTTTCTCCAGTCCTGGGGTATATGGTCGTTGAACTGCCAGCAGGCCTGGCTCTGCGTTATTTCCATCCGCGATGGGTGTTTGGGATCGCCGTCATTATCTTTGGAGTGTCTGCTGCCTCTGCCGCTGAAGCCAAGCACTACGCCACCTTGATGGGTCTGCGCGTGGTCATTGGTCTTGCGGAAGCGTTTGTCAACAACGCCTATATTTTTATTTCACTCTGGTACAAGCACTCTGAACTTGCATTGCGGACAGGTGAGCACAGTTGAGACCACGAAAAGGCCACGCTGCGGCAAATGCTGACACGTGGCAGCATTGATCTATTCACTCACGCCAGTTGCTGGAGCATTCAGTGGTGTCATTTCCTACGGTGTAGGTAAGAACTTGGAGGGCTCTTCGGGCATCAGGGCGTGGCAATGGCTATTCATCATCGAGGGAGTGATCACAGTGGGCATGGGGTTCGTGATCATGTCTTTACTCCCTGGCCTACCTGAAACTGTCTCCCACAAGGGTCATTTTCCCGGGTTCCGTGACCACAGACAGCGCCAGCTGATCCTGGCAAGGTTGAAATCTTGTAAGTTGACGCAGAGAATTGCGTCCCCTGACCACCTGCTAATGTTGTACATTTAGCTCAGAACAGTGCGGGCGCCAAGTTTCGCTCACGACAAGTCATCATCGCGCTCAAAGACCCCAAGATCTATCTCGGGGCAGCCATGATTGGATGCCAGGGTGTCGGCATCGGTGCCTTTGGCGTCTTTCTTCCAACCTTTATCAATGAATTCGGATTTGGACCCTTGGAGACGCAGCTGTATTCGATGATTCCATACGCATTTGGACTGGTTGGACTCCTCAACTGCTCCTGGTTGGCCGACCGACTGGGGCGCAAGGCCATGGTGCTCCTGGCGTGCCTTTCAACCACCATCACAGGCTTCATCATCTTGCTGTCGACGACGAACAAGGTGGCCCTGGTTGCCGGGGCTTGCTTCGTGACGACGGGAGCGTACCCCGGTCTGGCCATTGGTGTGGCGTGGTATCTGCCCTGCCACGGCGGCTACACCAAACGTGCGACGAGTGTCTGGATGAGCCAGATCTTCGTGCAGAGCTACAGCATCATCTCGACGCAGACGTACCGTGACCCCCCGCGCTTTATCCTCGGACATGGCGTGTCGCTTGGCCTGTACGGCGTCGCAGTCGTGTGCGTATTGATTCTCTACCAGATCTGCAAGCGAGCCAACGCGGCAAAGACACGACGGGCCGAGGAATACGAGGCGCGAGGGATCGAGGATCCGCTGGCATGCAAGGACATTGAAGAGCTGTGCGACTATCATCCAAAGTACATGTACGCGTTGTAGTGCTTTGGCGGTGTTTGCGAGGGAGAAGGACAAAAGGGCTGTCTGTCAGCAGCACCTGGGTGGTTGGTTGTGTGGTAGACAAGTCACTCCGGTCGACTTGAGCTGACCTGACTTGAGCCCAGCGGGAAAGATTGTCAAAATGTGCTGCAAGTTGAGTGCCACACACCCAGTCTTCTAGTAGTGGACAATGCAAGAAGAGATATACATTCCGTCTCAAAACATCCGAGTCCATTTTCCCTCTCTACTTCTTTGTACTCAGATACTTCAGATACCCAGCTACCCGACCACCCAATTACCCGACTGACTGACTGACTGGCTGACCTCACCCACGGAAAGCTTTGCCGAAGTCATAATGCGAATGTGTGCTCAAGGACCCCAAGTACAATGGGTAATTATCTATCCCGGAGGAGCGAGACGGAACCGCTTAAAAGGGCAATCCGGGAGGATGCTGCGAAGTGCAGATCCGGAATCTCTGATTTGGGAAGTGCCGTGCCGGTCGGTGTAGAGGCACTAAGTAACTAAGCGATCGGGTTGGGATTGCGTACCCCATGTGTCTACGGCGGCGTTACAAGTAGAAGACACAACTACAGGGTAGGTCGGTGGTAGGTCGGTAGTAGGCAGGTAGATAGGGAGGGTGGTACGCACCAAGTACTCGTAGGTTGTGTGCCCATAGTTCTATAGTTCCATGGTGGCGGCGGCATATTGTTGCTCCGCTCTGATTTGCTCTCATTACCGTGCCCCCCTCAGTTTTGGCCGTCTGGGAGACAAGGCGAGGAAAAGGTTAAAGGTACGAGGTACGTTCATGACGGATTGGTGACTGGACGCCTGGATTGTAGGCTCTGGACTCCGGACGCGAGGGTCGAGGGTCGAAGTCGAGGAGATCGCCGGCCCCTGTGTAGGTGCGTGGCAGCTTGGTATGTGTGCAAGGCTGTCTGGCATGGTATAGCCAGGTACAAATATACATGCAATAACTAGTACGTTGGCTCGCTACTCGATCTGACCTGGCCTGACCTATCCTGTCCTGTCCTGTCCAGAACACAACACAGAGCCCCAGATATCCAAGGGTGGTTGGTTGAACTTGCAAGAGCTGTCACTCTGAGTTGGACGAGGGCGCCGGATACATTCATTCATTCACTCACTCGTGTACTGATGTTTCATATGGATTAGGGCACAACAGTACCACACACACACACAAAAGATGAGGACTCGGCAGAAACAAAAAAGAAATCTCTTGATATCTCTCTGTTTCGACCCCTTTCCTTGCCTTTGCCCTTCCCCTTCCCCCTGTCCTTACTCCTCCCTACCTCCCTCCCTCTCTCTCCCCCTCCCCTTCTTTCAAAGACAAAAACTTTGCCACCCAACCCCTCCGCTATGGGGGTGGATGGTAAGTGAAACCCGCCTTGTGGCAGATTTTTTCCTTTTCATTTCGGGAGTTATTGAACTCCCCGCCTTTTTCCGGTGGCAGGGTTCCCTGATAACTTTTCCCTTTTTCCGAACCCGACGACCGGAGGATCGAATCGTGGAGGAGGAGGACCGGAGGATCGCCTACTTTGAACCCAATATTCCCAGCGCTAGTTTGTTGACTTCTGCAAGTCTCTTTCTCTCTCTGTTTTGTGGGGTTTGTTGACTCGAATAAAGTCTCTTTCCAAAGTAGGGGTCTTTGCGATTGTGAAAGACTTTTTCGGGACTTCCATTTATATGTGATTCTTTTTTCTGGGTTCAAATAGTGGAGAGCTTTACCTGCTGGGGGAAATGACGCCAAGGTTGGTGGGTGTGCCAGAGGGTGTGGTATAAAAAGAAGGGAAGGGCGAGAGGGAGGAGAGGAGGTGTTGTGACACTCACCACACTTACTGAGGATGTACTCCCTTCTCTGTGCATTACTCACATTACTCAACATGTCGACAACCATCAATCGCTATCGTCTTTCCTTGCACCTCGTGGTTGTCCAAGCCATGTCTTTTGCCAGGATACGAGGTACATTACTGCTCCATTCTGGAGATTCGAAGGGTAAGGGAGGCGTGGTGTAACCAGCGGGCATGAAGAAACTCAGTACAGCACCTACCTCCTAAACAGTCGCCTCCTACAATCGCGTAGCAAATCACCAAGGCACATTCTGTCCGTACCAAATACATAACTACATAGTCGTAGGTTGGAAGGTTGGTAGGTAGTCAGGCAGTCACATCATACATACATACCATTGTGTGGTGCGGGAGATCGGCGCCCAAGACTCGGTGCTCGGTCAATCCCCGGCCGGCCGACGGGCCGCTCTTCTCCAACATGGGGTCAACAGCCAAACAAGTGGGATGCGGAGAAAGCGTGATCCAACTTCATATACCACGTACATACTCGGTATGAAGTACGAAGTAGGTAGATCAGTAGGTAAGGGCATAGATAGAACCTTACCATATCTAACTGGCGAGCCTGGTCGGAAGATATCGTCCACGTGAATGGAAGACAGACGCCCGGGGATGGGGGACAAGTGGACGTACCTCAAGTCACTCGGTACCTCTCCCGATACCTCAACACTAAAAGATGATCCTACAACGAAGTATCCGCTGTTGAGCTGGCCACTCACGCTGCTAGTTCTATTTGAGACCATAACACTTCCACTTCATGGCCCACCGAAGCGCCAGGGCCCATGGATGATCTGCGCTAACCCCAGCATGCATAGGCTATCGCATCGCCTCCAAACCCGGGCTCGCCCCGTTCAATTCTGCCGGATGCCGTTTTGATACTCCCGTCTGCCACACAGCATCGCGTGAGAGTCGGAGAGTCGACGTCGGCTGCGGCTTGCCAACATTGTCCCGTCCCTCTCCTCATTTAGGCGAGTCTGATGAAAAGCGGTGCGATGGCAAACGTGGATATAAGTGAGGCCCAGCACCCCACGTCTCCATCGTCAACACAACCTGCAAGTAGAGACTTGACTCTTTGTGAAATCGCAACCCCCAGAAAAACCGAGAAATGCCTCTGTACGGACGTCATATGGTATGGGCGTAAGTGCAATTTCTTTCCACTTCGCATTCTGACAAATTTGTTAATTGATATGGCCTCAGTGTGTGCCTTGTTGCTGGATTAGGCATCATGTTCGAGGGTTATGACCAGGGCGTCATGTCCGGGGTTAACATAAGTCCCTCGTACATTGTATGTGTTTCTGAGACCCTCTCATACAAAGAAACCGCTGACCATTTTGCAGGATCTGGTCAAAATCGGCGATGGCGCAACCGGGAATATCACAAGACCGACAAAGCAAGGTGGTCTTGTCTCCATCTACTATCTCGGTACCCTCCTGGGAGCACTGATGTAAGCTCTGCCCGCTTACTCCCATCACGACTGATCCAGGGGTTGAGCTTTGTTGAACAGGGGCGGGGCGTTGTCCGATAAGGTAGGACGACGCAAAGCCATATTCTTCGGCTGTCTTTGGGGCATCTTTGGTCAATCGATGCAGAGCGCAGCTCAGAATGCTCCCTGGATGCTCTGCGCCAGATTGATCGGAGGCGTTGGAACTGGCTGCATCAGCGCAGTCATTCCAGTCTGGGGCTCGGAACTTGTCGCTCACGAAGTGCGAGGCATGGTGATGGCCTTCGAAATGTTCATCAACTTTGCCGGAATCTCGACCTCCTGTAAGAAACCTCCATCTCTTGTTATTTGCTCTGCTGATTGTCATAGACTGGCTCGAGTATGGGCTGAGCTTCGTAAACCATGGAAACACCGACGTTCGGTGGCGATGTAAGCCTTACGAATTTTGTCCGCAAGTGGCTCGACTGACTTTTCCCCTCAGTTCCTCTTGCTTTCGTCACCATGTGAGCATTTTTGAGTCACTCTACACAATGGTCGTTGACATGTAGCAGTTTTCTGATCGCCTTGATGCTCATCATACCCTTCATGCCAGAAAGTCCACGGTCAGTCGGCTAGATCTATTCTTTCAAACCCAACAGTGCTGATCTGAGTCGACAGCTGGGACATTGCCAATGGGAAGCAAGAACGTGGCAGAAAGACCCTGGCAGTCTTCCGCGCTCAAGGAGATATTAACCAAGCAGAGGTCGAAGCTGAATTCAACGAGATTGTCGCCGCCGTCGGTCAGTTCACACCTCCCATGGAGATAGAAGTGTTGCTGACAATCATCGCTGCGTCTAGAACTGGAGGCCGAATACCCGGCTCGGAGCTATTTCCACTTAGTCACTGGAATCAAGAGTGGCGATCTTCATCTCGGACGGAGAGCATTTTTGGCCGCGTGGCTGCAAATTATGCAGGCGTGGTACGTGGATCGGTGCGGCTAGCTGTCTTGCAAGTTCTGACTGGATCATCTTCTATAGGACCGGTGTCACAAGTGTGGTCGTATATGCTCCCACACTTTTCCGCATTGCTGGCTTCAGTGCACACAAAGTGAGGTGCACTGGCAATCCCTACAGATACCCTGCTGACAACTTGGTTTAGGCAAACCTCCTGACTGGCTGCGCAAACCTAGTCACCATGGTGTGCTGCGCATTTGCTTTTGTGACAATCGATCGTTACGGCCGTCGCAAGGTCCTCATGGCTGGTGGGTTTGGACAAAGTCTGTCGTTCTTCATCCTCGGTGCTCTGTCCAAGGTCGGAGAGGACAAACACAGCCAGTCCATCGGCGCCGCCGCTGGCTCATTTGTCTTCATTTACAACGCCATATTTGCGGTAATATCAGTTCGCCTTTCTGTTCATGACTCCCGCTCATAATTCCCATGCAGGCAACGTGGCTCAGTGTGCCGTGGGTGTACCCGTCAGAGATCTTTCCCCTTGCTATCCGAGCTAAGGGAAATGCATTCGGTATCATTGGTATGTTGAATTCGTCCGGTCACAAAATGGATTCTAACAGACGTTCTCTCAGGTTGGAGCCTGGGTTGTGGCTCTGTCTCTCTCGCAGCACCTGTCATGTTTAAAGCGTTAGGCCCACAGGGTTTCTATATCCATGCCGTCTTCAATCTGCTAGCTGTCGTCATAGTATTCTGTTTCTACCCAGAGACCAGTTGCCGGACATTGGAAGAGGTATGTGGCTTTTTGAACAGCATCGATCATGCCAGACCGTCATCTGACTCGCATACCCAGATCGATCTCCTGTTTGCCAGTAAGACACCATTCGTCTGGGAAACCGAAAAGAAGTTCCAAGAGCTTAAGCTCCAACATTCGGCTCTCGTTCGTGGAGGACAAGACGTCAAGATCGTCGCCGAACACCTTGAAGCAGGAGGACTTGATGGGAAGAAATACTGAGCGTGGAGGTGTATGGCCGACCTGTGAAACTGTTGAGATATTGGGGTTCGTGTCTGTCGAGTTGTGTAGGCTCAAGGGCTTCTCTAGGTGCCAATAGATTCGGTAGGTATGCCGGGGATGTACCTCGTGCCAAAACCGCCAAGAGGTGGCAGGGGAAGCTCGGGGCGAGAACCGATGCCGCAGGTGGCAGGTTCAACAGTCAAGCCAGTAAATGCGGCCCGTCATCAACGAGTGGCTTGAACGCCGTAAACGCCATAATAATATCCAACCTGCAACACCATCTCACGGATTCAAATTAATGGCGCCATGGTGATAGGGGCATGATACATACATCAAGGACTTGTCATCTGTTTCTGCCACTCTTGCCTCACCCTTCCTCCAAACATTCTCCTGCCTGTGCATCGTTTCAGTGATTACTGTCGCAGAGCAACTCGACCAGCCTTCCCAGTACGACTGCGCCCGGTTATCACAGCAACAAGTCACCGCTGTCCGACCCCAAGAAGCCTGGTCGTTCTGTGGCTGTGTGATCCTAGTCTGCCATTTCGTGCACCATGTTCTTCTGAAAGCATGGCGACTTGCCTAACATAATTGTCCCTCAAACCTCACCTTGCCTTCTCTTGACTTCACCGGCCTGGAGCGGACAGCTCGGAACGTGCCCTCGTTTTTGACCAATTGCCGCCTTGTTCGTCTTTCTCAAAAGAACCCCAGTCACCACCGTCGACAAAATGACCATGGAGAAGATTGTGAAAGGCGCCACAAAAATAAAGGTCAGGATGTCGCGCAGACCGCGCGAAATCGACTGGAACAGAGCTGACGGGGTGCTAGTTGGCCGCGCCCAAATCCAAGTATATCGAGCCGATACTATCTGCCACAAATGGCGGAGAATCAGGTGTCGCCGAAGTCTTCCGTACTCTACAACTCCGACTAAGAGACTCGACATGGACGATTGTATTCAAGGCGTTAATTGTGGTTCATCTTATGATAAGAGAAGGTCAGCCCGAGGTCACTTTGAGGTACATATCCGAATCACCTAAGAGATTGGCAATCAGCAGCTTCACCGAAGGTATGCAGAACGCAGCAAGATGTCATTAGGAAGCTTTGCGCAAAGTCTAATAGGGAAACAGTCCAAACTCAAGGTCTCAATATTCGAAGATATTCGGAATACTTGTTGGAAAGAGTACGAGCTTTTCGAGATACGAAGACGGACTTTGTCAAGTCAGGAGCGGGAAAGATGCGCAGATTGACCGTTGAGAAAGGGTTATTGAGACAGACTGAGGTTGTGCAGGATCAAATAGAGGCTTTGATTCGATGCGACGTAAGTTGGAATGACCGTTTCTGACTCCAAACTCGACTCACCCTTGCAGTTACTAGGAACTCATGACCCGGAGAATGAGATATCATTGACGGCCTTTCGTCTTCTGACCTTGGACTTGCTCGAGCTGTTCAAGGTGATGAACGAGGGCACCATCAATGTTCTAGGTGAGTAAGGCGATCGGATGGAGACCGTCATAGCTAACTCAGACGCAGAACACTACTTCGAAATGTCTCGTCCTGACGCGGAACGGGCATTGCAAATATACAAGACATTCGGAAGGCAGACCGAACTGGTGGTGCAGTATCTCGGTGTCGCCAGACAGTATGAGACGTCCACGCGCTTGGAGGTCCCGAGACTAAAGCACGCACCAACAACTCTGACCAGTGCCCTGGAAGAATATCTCAACGATGCGGACTTTGAACTGAATCGAAGACAATATCTGGCGCAGCAAGAAGCGAAAAGGACGGGTAAGCCAGCTTCGGCCGCGCCGTCAGCCAATCCATTCGACAAACCAGCAACGAAACAGGCAGCACCGGCCTCAGTTGCAGCCAGACCACAGCCGGCTCAATCGGTGCCCAAGGGACCTGCGCCTGATCTGATTGACTTTTTTGAATCCATCGAGCAGAATCAGCAGACGATGGGTCAGACCAACACGAACGCACAGCCTCAATTCCAGCAGGGAGTGCCACAAGTTCACGGATACCAGCAAGCGCCTATGCCTCAACAGACGGGCTACAATCCTTTCCTACAGCCGCAGCCAACTTTTCAACCTCAGGCTCTACCGCCACCCCAAGCTCAACCCCAGCCTCTGCAGACAGATTTCACAGGGGCGGGGTTCGGTGGATATGGACCTCAACCGCAGCAGCAGGTACAATCAGCAGGCGCTTACCAATTTTCCTCGCAGCTATCGCCGATTCCTCAGAATGGCGTCGCAAACTTCCAGTCTCAAGTCTTTCCACCAGCTCAGCCTGCATCGCTACAACCACAGACGACATCCACCAATCCGTTTCGACAGTCCACGATGCACACTGGAGGTGTGCAAATTTCCCCTGTTAGTCCTGCTGTTCCTGTCCGGTCGTCGACCAATCCATTTGCTAAGCACAACACTGGAGCGATTTCCAACAACGACCATGGGGCAGGGATGGTCCATGACCAAGCGGGCTTCTCTCCTGTCTCTCCCGAGCAATCTTTCCCCTCCAACCCATCTTTCCTCTCGTCACCTCCGGCGCTGCAACCTCAAAGAACAGGCACAAACCCTTTCGCGAAGAACCGACCAACAACATCAGGAGGTCCAGTGACAACCAACGTGACGGGAAGCACCAACCCCTTCCGGCAGAGTGCGTTTGTCAATCAACAGACAGGTCAGGGGTGGCAGCATAGCAACCAAGGTACGCTACTGGGATTTGACGTGAACAATGTAGACACAGTGCCGGTCTTCCCACGGCCAGGACAGAATTGAGGAAGCTATAGCACTCGTAATCGTAATGTGGGGTGCAGTTGGATGAAGGGAATGAAGTGTACTTGTACTTAAGGGCCTACAACCATGCAGAACTGGATTGTTTGTTTTTTTTTTGCGGCGGGGGGAATGGGAGGTTGTGATAAATAATGTAAGGCGCGCAAGGCCACGAGGGACTCGAGTTGCCACCGTCATTTGACTTTGAAATTCCATCGTGATCGTCCAACCTCCAATTTCCGCCACCCTCGTTCAATGTTGAATCTCTATTTATCACCATGTGCCAGAGACGACACGACTGAACAAACACGAATCGCCATTTGTGACTGCATCTTCTGGCTGCCGTTGACCATGAATCTGTGGACCATGTTCCCCTTCAGCCACTTCAGAAGTCACCCTACGGCTTGATGCCGTGTCCTCGGCCTGACTGGATCGCCTGTTCGACACCCGCTCTCCTCTCACAAATCAGAAACGACCGCCGCCGTAAGTCGCGCCTGCTTCTCGAGATCCAATAGAGCTTCCTCCAGATGCTAGTGCTTCTCCTCTCAATTGCTGCTGACCGACTTTGAAAGATGGAGGACGGCAATGTAGATCACATTCCGACCCTCTCCATCATCCCCTACGACAACAACCGGGAGATCGTGCTGTAAGTGACACACATCAGGGAGAATTGGAAACACATACAACAAGGGCAATACTGAACTGATGAGACTAGCCGCCACGCAGACACCATTGTCTACCGCGACCCGAGAACGAACCAACTTGTCCCATTTCATAGAAACCAAGATGTAGAGCGACGCTCCTCGGACTGTCCAACCTGTGGCCGACCCTGGCACAGACCACCAGGATCGTCGAGCACCCAAGAACCCGGTCCAAGTACAATGGAAGACCAACCCAGCTTTATCACAGAGGGCTACTTTGAGATGCTTGCTCGAAGCCTTCCTGGCTCCAACGAACCATCTGCACCGCCCTCTCCGAGACGTCGAATCGTCCAACCAGTCCGCTCTCGACTTCACCCTTCGTCAGCCACCGTGTCTCCGCCTCCAAATGCAGAGTTCATCGCCAGTGCGCCAATCCCTGCCAGTCAGTCCCATGGAATCTCCGAGACAGCTTTTTCGCCCAACTACTTTGAGAAGTTCTTTATCGAAGAAAGAGAGCTCGGGAGAGGTGGGCGAGGGGTCGTACTCTTGGTCAAACACGTCCTCGACGGCGTTACCCTCGGCCATTTCGCGTGCAAACGCGTACCCATTGGAGATGACCACGCGTGGTTAGAGAAGGTCCTTGTCGAGGTCCAGCTTTTGCAGACTTTGTCACACCAAAATCTCGTCTCTTACCGCCACGTATGGTTGGAAGATTTCCAAACCAGCACTTTTGGCCCAAGTGTGCCTTGCGCGTTCATTCTACAGCAATACTGTAACGGCGGAGACATGCAAAACTACGTCCTGGGCTCCGCGCAAGCATCCACGACGACGCAAGAACTAAAGGAACGAATTCGTCGCAAGTCGAGGGGAGAATCCGAGCTTCCGCGGCGGGCGAATGAACCCAAAAAGTTGCCTTTTGACGAAATTTACAACTTTTTCAAAGACATTACCTCGGGATTGAGACATCTCCATCACAACGGCTTCATCCATCGGGACCTGAAACCGAGCAACTGCCTCTTGCATACCGTCGGTGGCGAAACCAGAGTCCTGGTCAGTGACTTTGGCGAAGTTCAATACGAGTATGCAACGCGAAAATCAACTGGTGCTACTGGGACGATATCTTACTGCGCGCCCGAGGTGCTTCGACGCATCTCTCCAGGTGGGCCTTTTGAGAATTTTACTTCCAAGTCGGACATCTTCTCATTAGGCATGATTTTACACTTCCTCTGCTTTGCAAATCTCCCCTACAACTCGGCAAATGTCCTTCATGAAGAGCGCGAAGACATTGAAGAATTGAGAGCAGAAATTACCAACTGGGGAGGATTTGACGATCAGCGCAAATTGCGTCCCGAGTTGCCGCGTGCGCTTTACTCGTTTCTCAAACGACTCCTGTCCCTGAGCCCGGATGAGCGGCCCAGCGCAGACGATGTTCTCCAGGTCGTCTCGTCAGGTAGACTCGACGACATCCCCGTGGTACGGAGGCGGAGCTCGATGGAGCCGGAGGAACTGACGCCGGCCCGCCGGATCCAGAAGCTGGATACACCGCAGAAGGGAAACTCGCCACAAGGCAGACACGGTCATGACATGAGTCCCAGACCGAAGCGATCCTTTTTCCGGTCGGCGAGATCTGTATCTCAGGAGCCGAATGGATCCGAAGCAATACTCAGCGACCACGGGTACACGAGCGGTAGCGAAGCAGACCGCGAACAACGCGCACATAAAGCCTCCACGTCGACGCGACGCGAGTCGACGAACCTGAGGCTCAACAGCACCATGATCCTGCGGGCCAAACGTGCCTCGTCGTCTCTCCCTTCGTCCCCATTACAAAAGTCTCCCGCCCACTCGCCGACCCGGCAACAGCTCCTTCTTGAACCTGCACAAGAGGTTGACCGGCCACCTCTATCTCTATTTCTCGATCGGGTCTACAACTTCCTCAACGTACCCATCACCTCTCCTTCAACCCGTGTCGTCATACTCGGTGTAAAACTATTCAGCACTCTTCAGCCTTGCCTATCGCAAGGCATGAATGCGATAGTGGTCTATCCCATCATCGCAACGGCATTACTAGAGTTCTCATTGACGCGTTTGCGGCTATGGAAAGCTTTGGTAGCTATGCTGGCGCATTTCATCGTGCTTTCTTTAGCGTGGAGAACGGACAAGTTATGTCAGAACCCCAATGGTGGGTGGATGCAATGGGACGGACATGATGGTGAATGAGCCCTTTGCAACTGTACATTCCAAGGGCACGAAAAGCATAATTTGATCAAGTTAGGGCGGGCTGGATTGCTTCGGCGGAGGAATATGCAGTATTTTTCCTCCCACAATAAAAGTGTCGTGAATCCAGCTTTGTTTATATTCTGTTCCATTCTACGTCGAGACCATCACGCACGGGAATATTTGATTCGCTGAGCACCGAGGCTTGAAGGAGCACAACCGACAGTGCTCCAAGACAAGAGAAGATGAAACAGAGCATCAGCCTCCAATCCTGCTCTGCGGATAGGGAAACAAAGATAATATACTGGACTAGACCAGAACCAGAGCCAGAACCAGAGCCAGAACCGGAACCAGAGCCAGAACCAGAACCAGAAGCGGGCGATAGGGGTAGAGACCGGTAGAGAGGGTACTGCATACCTTGATATCTAAGATGTGTGTACGTCCTCGATACCCATGTATAGACTGTGGTATACATACCTAGGTCGGGTGGTTGATTCTCGATAATTACCTCGTTCAGCCTGATGTGTGCAAGGCTTGGCAGGAATAGGGGCTCATCAGGGGAGCGCTGCTGTGGGTGGGTGGGTGAGTGGGTGAGTGGGTGGTGGGGCAGAGAACATTCCCTACCCGTGATGTACGAGGTATGGAGCTGGGAGAAGAAGAAGAAGAAGAAGAAGAAGAAGAAGCCACACAGAGAGAGCGAGAGAGAGACAGAGAGAGAGATAGCTTTAGAGGGAGGGCATAAAGGGGAAGAAGGAAGGGATATATCAAGTTCAGAAATCATGCTTTCAATGTCCAAGATGCCCCAACAAATGACATTTATATATTATCACATCAACACATGCCCCCCTCAAATGGCGATCCGACCGTCCACATAAAACCCCAGATAGGTACACTCCCAGCACACCATATTAGGCTATATCTCTCTGGCTCACTAAGAAAAACTACATGTATGGGTATAGATAGATAGATGGTACTGTAAGCCCAGAATGTAGTCTTCCGGGGTAACGGGTACAAAAACTCTCGCTGGGCCACCTCCGATTTTTATCCTGTCCTCTTGTGCCATATCCAAACACAAACCCCTTCACAAAACATAACACATACATCTGACCTGGCCTGATCACACGTCTAAAAAACCCATTCCCTGAATTACTCCCCTCACCCTTGCTGATTCATATGGCTGGGCAAGTTCCAATCCGCATAGTCGGCGTGCACAAACGCGCGATCAACCGCCGGCACGCTCTCCAGCACGTACTGCAGACTCTCGCTCAGGTCGTGGCTGTCTCTCAAACTCATATTCTCATCCAGCACAATGTCGACCTCCACATTGAGCTTGTCGCCCGTGTGGTATGCTTGCAACCCTTGGATGTATCGGATGGGCTTGGCAAAGCGCATGGCGAGATAGAGCAGGACATTGCGTTGATCGGCCGTGGCCGACACACCACAGAGATTTCGCACATGCTCGACACTCGTTCGTGTCCAGTTGAATATGACGTAGAAGGACAAAAACAGACCACCCAAGGCATCAAGCCACCAGACCTGAAAGTAAAAGCCCACAAGTGGAAAAACGATGGAGAAGATGTTGAAGACGACGTCCGTGGCTGCATCTTGAGCGAGCGCTTGCACAGAACTGTTCTTCACCAATCGACACCAAAACCAGCAGAAACCCTTGATGGCGACCGTGCTCAGCATAATGACAATAGCAGGGATACCCAGCTCCACGACTCTGTGATCCCCTGAGAGCAACCGATTGAAACACTCCAGGGCCACCTGGAAGAAGGAAGTGATCATGATGACGCTGAAAACAAGGACGCCGACGGGCTCTAATCGACGCCGACCAATGGGATAAGCGTACTGATCTTGTCGCGAGATGAGTTTCGTGGTGGTCCAGACAATGGCGGTGGACAGAAAATCCAGGGCGGCGTCAACAAGAGATGCGAGCACCGAGAGCGACGACGTCAAAACAATCACCACGATTTTCCCTGCCAGCAGGATGATGTTGGCGATCAGGTTGATGTAGATTGCCACTGTCACGATCCGCTCATTTGAGTCCACGCCCTCGTCCATATCATCGAAGCTGATTTCCGGGAGACCCGCCTCGGCGTTCGCCTCCGCGTCGTCGAGCAACAGGGGTGTCTCTTCGCTGGGAAGCTTGTACAAGTTTTTCGGGGTCCGTTTCAACTTGGTCTCGATGGGTGAGCTGGTGGCATTCACCGCTGTCACAGGAGTCATGTTTCCAGTAGGCGGTTCTTCGCAGATGGTATTCATGGTGCCATTCGACCGCGGATGGCTATACTCTTGAATGAGATGGTGGGGGAGCGACGAATCCAGCAACTTGTCAATGTAAAGGTACTGGGTGACCAAGAAGTTGTTCCGCTCGTAGTATTTGCGGATGGGTTTCTTCATCTTCTTCAACTCCTCCTCCGTCTTGAAATACTGGTGCCAGTGGTACCTGGGGTTGCTCTGCCCGATCAGTCGCATGCTGCGCACCTGCGGCGTCATGAGGATCTCGGGCCCCATGCTCATTCTTCGCGGGTCTGTCTCCGAGGGCGTGCTGGGCCGCCACCTGGCCGTGGTAGCCATGGCATCGAAGCTTTCAGAAGGTCCGCGCTCCTCGTCCTCATCCGACCTGTGGCTCGCAACCGAGTCCCTTCGAGTCCCCTGTCGGCGCTGGAGGGTGAGCAGAGAGGTAGTTGACCGATTCTGGATCAGACTGGGCAGGCGTTGTCCGCGCGTAGACATGGCACTGTGATCTTCATTGAGTGGAATGAAGTTGGACAAGGCCCCGATCTGGTAGTGAGGTCGGCGGGGGCTCGGGACCTCCATGGCGGCAGAGGGCGGTGGTCTTGGGAGGGAGAAGGGATAAAGAGAGGGCTGGCAAATGCCAACAAGCTCATCCAAATGGGTCTAGATGAGCCATGATTGCCAAGTATATACGCGTGTAATGTTAGACTGCACCGAGTAGGCTGGGGAAGAAGATGCTGGATGATGGGAAATGGAGCTGAGATTCCAGTAATGATGATTGCCGAAGTCGGCCCAGCCAGCAGTGCCATAATAATTAATAGTGCCATTATTGCCATTGCCAATGCCATTGACAATGCTAGCCAAGCTCATCAAAGAGCTGCTACTCTCCAATACAAAGTCATCATGGTATCCACATGTGCTCGTCTTCCTGCCCAGGTCGTCCAAGTATCAAGCATCCATCCTCACTAGCAATGACTGCCCAGCCGAGCCAGCCAGTATGCTCCAAGTTTCTCATCATAGTAGTTCGTGGCATCTTGGCCTCATCAGAATTACGGATTAGATTTATCAAACAGATATTCTAGTCTCATCCACATAGCTGTAACCGCCTCGCTTGCACCCCAAAACAACCTGAATTATCCATCCACAGTCAATTGAATACCATCGGGAATCGTTACCCATTGTGACTCCTGACTGGTGCAAATTTCTTTCATCATAAATCTTTCGACAGCGGAGTCTCATGAACGCCGTCTATATCGACAACATGCTGATACGTCCTCATATATACTGGAATTCCACCTTCACATTTATAGGCAAACAAGATAGACTCCACTCAAAAATGCCGAAGCAATTGTTGCCAGCATCATTGTAGAAAGGCCCGCAACTCCGTTCGTGGTGCTTGCACGTGCAGTGCTGCCTGTTCTCGATGCTGTATTCGACTGTGTCGAACTATCCGACTGGGTTGACGAGGAGCTATCCGAAGAAGATGTTGCATCTGGCGCACTTGTGCCGACGGGGGTAGTGACAGGGCGAGCATCCGGGGTACTCGCTGCGAGTTTAGAGCATGCGCTGGGATTGGGCTTCTGCTGGCCGATCGGAGATCCAATATTTGCAATAACGGCTTGAGAATCCCGAACCACGATGCTGACGCTCCCATCATTGCCAATTTTGATTCTTTCCGTGGTGTCATTTACCCTGGTAGGTACACCATCACCGCTGTTCTCGTAGCTGATGCCGTTCCAGGTTGTACCATGTTTCGCATCTGCTCCATTGTTGGTGAGGTACGCTAGGTACAGCTCCTCTCCCGCAAACTTCTCTGGCAGGGACAAGTCCCAAGTAAGACTGGGTTTATTTGCCTCCGAGACATTGGCAGGATTCGAATTGATCAAGACGATCGAGGCCAAGGTACCGGCTTGATAGACCGAGTAGGCTGCGATGCGGCCGCCGTACGAAGCGGGAGGATTCTGAATGATATACCCTCCAATTTGAGCCTGACAAGTTGGTCCAATGGTTTGGGCAAATGCAGCGAACGCATAATAGTTTGGTCGCACAAATGGTTGACTACCATAGTACGGGATTGGCTGCCACGCACTAGCGTTGCTATTGTCGGTCATATGCATCTGCACCGACGAGATATTGAGGGTAGCTGCATAGAGGAAGAAATTGAGGGACCACAGCGCAGCTCCAAAGACGTCTGTAATGTCATTTAAACCGATCGGACCAACAACGCCCATCTCTCGCAAAGCATATGGATAACCCGTGGCTTGCGCTTGCTGGATTTGTGTCACCCACGCAGCGAATTGGTCATTGGTCGTGGAAAGGGTCATAAAATCGTAGGCTGTCAGTGGATAAGTTGATACCCCAATGTAATAGTAGTAATCATGCTGATTCCAGCTGGCAATATATGGATGTGACGATCCATTGGCCTTGACAGTGATGCCAAACTCGTCCAAGTCCTGGACCTGGAAAGATGTTCCAATGGTTGATGCCGTGGCTCCTGGCTCAAAGAAATTGCTGGGAAGGCTGTTCGGTCGAAGAACTTGTTCCCAGATAGCATCTGCACGGTCCAACCATTCTTGTGTGTAGACCTGGCCGCCCCAGGAACCTGTGCGGAAACCATTTTCCAGGTACAGATCAGGCTCATTTCCGATCTCAAATGACACTAGGTTGACGTCGACCAACCGATTGACGGCTTGTGTGGCCATAGTGGTGATTTGCTCAATGTAGTCGGATTCCGAGTAGGCCAGGTTCAATCCAAAGGTGACGGGTGTATTACTAGGGAAGCGATTGATCACCTCAAAGAACTTTGGCCCAATAATCATCGAATCGCTTGCGTATGCTCCCGGCGCAACGGAGTCCGGGTTAGGCTTCCAAGCATAGTCGTCTTGGGAGGCATCATAGATGAAATAATCTTGGGTATTGCCTCCAATGCGCAGATGCGGTGGCGTGCCCGTATAGTTTGCCAAGTTCTCCAACAAGTTCTTGGTGAGCTGGTTCTCGTCGCTGCCTCCAGTGAAGGAGAAGAGATTAGAGGATTCGATACCGAAGCCGGCAAACGAGGGGCTGATGATTCCGGAGGCGCCCGACGTGGGTTGGGCGGTAATAGCAAGAGAGACTGTATTCTGAGCTGCAGTGAGTGTGAGGAAGAGCGCGCCAAAGACTGGCAGGAAACGAGAGGACATGGCGCAGCGAGTGTTACAAAAATATACAAAAGCGCAGTCACCACCGACCTCGTCTTTCAGCCTCTCAAGGACGCCAACGAACGACAACAAACAACCTTCGGGAGACAACGAGCAGGTCTATGCAAAGCAGAAGCAGCAAAATGTAGAGGAACAGAAAAGCTCGATCAAAAATATGGTCATTGATGGTCGATCAGAGTGAGCAGCTGGGCCGCCAATACGGATGGAGAGATCGCGGACTGAGCTGCGGGCTGCGATGACAGCAGTGGCAGCCAGCTTAGCCATGGCGGTTTGGGTTGTGGGGTAATGGCATTCAATGGGCATTCCCAGTTTCTACCTCCCGCCAACGGACGAAGAAAAAGGACGCGCAAACGATGGTGTTAGTGGACGGGCCTCAACGGGAATCTCGGGCTGCCAACCTTGAGAATCGAGGTGGTTGGGGTTGTTTGATCATTGCGATTTCGTCATGAGCACCCAAAAAGGACTGGGCCCGTTGCAGCGGACTCTCTTCCCCTGGTTTTATTAGTTCGATTTCTCCTAGCGGAGGATAACAGATCAGCTTGATCCAACCACAATGCTTGCCTTACAGCGCTATTCTTCAATTCCCCACGAGCCTACAGCCAGCGTACCATCTCTCTATCCACCGCTCCATCCGATGATGCCGTCAAGGTCCACGAAGAGGAGACTGGGTGGGTGATGAGGGATTCAGTGACAATGCAGGGGAAAAGGGGGAGAGAGAAAGAGAGAGGAGACATAAGCAACAAAAGAGATCAGGGTAACAAAGATATGGGTTCTTGAGTTCTCATCTTCTCCCTGCCTAGGTAGTCACGGTAGTCTACAAATACTAGGTATCAACAAAGATGATTCACCATTAATAATTGATTTAAGGGTAACCTCCTTAGGCATACCTCGTGTTGACATCCCTACCCTCACCGATCTAGCGACCGCCTCATGGCTATTTTGTGACTACCTAAACTCTGAGAGGGCATTTACTGTGTGTCAGAATGTGCCATTTTTTCCCTTTCCAGTGGCTCGCTGGTGGCTGAGTACCCAACGCACACAGTCATCCTATTCTATTGTGTGCACACCGGTCATGCACGTCGCTATTTCTGAATCACAAACGCGGGGTGAAGGTCTCGCAGCTTTTGCCAGCTCACACAGCTCCAGGTCATAAGACAAACATGCTCGGCTCCTCCCTCCCTGCTCACAGCACGCCGGCTCGTTCCTGGCGGCTACTTTCGGATGCAAAGTCCGCTCTATCCAATTATCGAAAGCAAAGCTCCAAAGCTACAAGCTCCTTTGTGGGCGTCCACGCAACCTACTCCCTGTTCGCCCATGCAGGTAAGATGTGCTGGTGACTCGTAAGACCGCAGACCCTACGCTGGCAAACTCCTTGAGGATGATGAGTATTCAGAAATTACCGCAATTGCGGCTTGATTGGGTGTCTTGGAATGTTCCTGTCGAGTTCCCTTCAGCTCCTTTCGGCTCCGGCATGGGTACATTTGCAGATTAGCGTACAATATGGCGACTACACCACCTGGACTTCACAGGGAGGAACTCGGAACAGGAGGGGGTCAAAGAAATAATTATCTATTAGATAGACTCGCAAATGCTAGCTGGTAAGGAGACGGTCCATCGCTGTGTGACCCAGTCGGTCCCTTTCCCAGAACTCATCATCATGGGGCTCATTAATGTCCACTCAAGTAACGTACAAATGCCTGCCAATGGACCCTTTTGGGCCACTTTAGCAAGGCGAGGCGAGAGCCTGTCTTCCCTCCGCAAACGAATGTGTCAAAGTTGGGGTATCCACTATTGGTACAAGTATATCAGACTGGGTGTGGTGTGTTGGTACATGTTCTTGTGTAATAGGAAATAGTCACCCGAGTTGTTTCTGCCTGACGGATAGATCAGGAAGGGTAGACAACACGGGTGAAGAATTTGAGGCTGAAATCATCGGGCGCAAGTTGTGGGGAAAACAAAGTGGTGTGTAATCAAGGTATTAGGGGTTCGGCGGTGGTGGGTGGTTGAAAGGACCTGAAAACATCCTCGTATCTGCAGCACGACAGGGCTGCGGGTTTCTCTGGTGGAGCAGTTCTTGCGAGGACTGGAAGCGCGGGCAGAACGTGGGCGTGTGGTTGCCTGGCTGATGCAAGAGTGTTGTGCTTGTGACCGGTGGAGTTGCCAGCGCATCGACTCATGCACGTCCTCTTTCGTTGTATGCGCGAGTGAGTCCCATGGTGCCAAGAGCTTCTTCCCACATGGGAGGGATGCTGTTGTTGAACCTCCTCAAAAGGTGGAGAACGCCAATTGGAATGCATGAATTAGGTTGAGGTACTGCATGTCATGTGGCTACCTGACATGTGGACGCAGGCAGAACGACTCGAGGTTCTCAGGCATCGACATAGGCAGCGACATTCTGTTCCAAGAGCCTGTCCTGAATGAAGTCGAACAAACTGAAATGGTGCTGATGAAGAGCATTTGTTTCATGCAGCATGCTTTTTGGGGATTGCTGGTAGAGGACGGTTTGGGGGAGGACCCGGGCAAGGAGGATATTTAGATCCGGCAGGCATTGTGATGGTTGGGATGATTGAGCGTCGACTTGGTTTTGTCGAAAAATGCTTTGTTCCAAGGTATTCGGTAGTGATGAGAAGCTCTCTGGAGTGCTTGTTGGCCTGGTGATCAGGTTTGTTGATGCTTGGGGCGAGGAGCAGATGATAGTGTTTTGTTTGAGAAGGACGCCGTTTGGAAGAGGGAGGATACGAGTCAGTTATTTATTTTTCTGATCCCTGGCAGCCTCACCCCCCGGGAGCACCGAGAATTGTTCCAGAAATGGTGACGCTGACCCAGAGTCATCCATGCAACTTTTTGGCGACTACTTGGCTGTGTGACGGTCTGCCTCTGAGGTGGAGCCCGCTTGAGGCTTGCCGGTGTGGTGGCATGTTTTCGTTTGCAAGCTTTTGACACGCAAGATTTCGAGACTCCTCAGGAGACGCCTTTCCCCCTTGCTGCCCCTGGCATCCACTGTCCAGAAGTGGGCTAGGGGTATATTGACTCCTCCAGTTTTCTTGACTAGGCCCAGGCGCTAAGTCACTCAGGCGCGCACACTGACAAAGACAAGGACCCAGCTGACCGGAACAGCCTGGGGTTTCTCGGGCGCGCCTCGCAAGGGGAGGGGGAGATTGTTGTCGCTGTCTCCGCTTGTGTCTGCCCGGAAATCACCAAGCAAATTGTGAGACCCATCCGTCTCCCTTGCCCACGCAGGGAATTCGGCATGATGATGAGGACGTTGCTCCCCAGGATATTTCAAGGTCCGTTTGTCTAATAACAATTATTTCCCAGTTCCACTTTTGCCTTGCTTCAGAGATAGCGGTGTACAACTCGAGGCCCAAACTTTCGGGAGAGTGAATGCAACCGGCATTGACGAGCCGTCGCTATGTCCCCAAATGGGAAGGGGATGGTGTTGCTCTGAGCATCTCGTACTGGTTTTCCAACGATGTGGGTGTCCTTCTGTGCCGAGTTGCCCTTTAGCCCGAGTACGAGTCCTGTTGGGTAGCCATACGTAGGTACCTGGGATATTTTCCCCTCCCAGTATCCGGTTTCACCTTGTGGCCGGCATCGTGCTCATTGGCGGTAACCCGCAACGTGGCCTTCAACGTATGCCATGATGGTGTGTATGTCCACTCCGGCAGTGCCACAAATGGTTTTTTCCGTACCTCCATCAAGAAATCCGGAATCGCGCTCCCCAAAAAGCATGCAAGGAGTGTGGTCAGCGGTCGACCCCGTGATCCGTACAAACCTTGGAAAGTCGTGCTATTCCTGTGATCTACGAGTGCTATGCCCGCTTTGTGCCTGTCAGATGGGATGCAATTGGTGCCTTCAGCCCTGCCTCAGCCGACGCACGTTCGTTGAAGGATGCTGAAGGGCGGACTTTGTCGGATAGGGAGGCTCATCCTCATAGCCTGATTCGTCAGCAAAGCCATGGCTCCATGGCTTCTGCAAGGAATACACATCACTGCCCTCTTCCGGTAACTTCCATTTCCACGCTCAGCTTGCAGCCGTTTGTACAGGTTCTTTCTAAAGCGATCGAAGATGGCCTTTTTGGGGTTCGCTCGGATCAGACCTGTCACGCGGAAAGACCTGTTTCAAATCGTGGCCAAGCGCGCGCTTGGATTGGATGTAACAAGGTCAACGATTCTCCAAAAGTGACATATTCTATCCATAATTAGTGGATTGGGTACCCTGCATGGATACCTGGGGCAGTTCGTGCAGCGAGCACTGAGCAGTGAGAGCCGACCACGACTACTTTTCCTATCGAACGCGAATCCCCTCTGCATGCGCCATCTACTGTGTCGATTATGCAGTCATAGGACTCCTCTTAGTGCGCTTCTCTTCAACAGTCTGTTTCAAAGGTGGGATGGGTGATGTGATGATGTTCAGATCTTCAACGAGCCTCGAGCTCTAAACAGAGGGGACTGCGTATCGCTGGAGGGGTTTTGGACCGTGGGTGATGATGGTGGCGGTGGTGGTCAGCGGGTTCCTGAAGATCCTTCTCTTTTACCCCTGGATCAGCAGGCGACAAGACATTCATTCAGTTTGCCACCCCCCAAGTTTCGACAAAACACCTGCAGCTGAGAATGGAAAAAGTTTGTATGGGATAGTGTGTTTCATGTTAACCCCTGAGTGTGGCAATCGGGGTACAAGGTTTTTGTTGTGCACAAACTGTGCGTTGAAAATCGTTCTTGTGTGGTGCCACTGGTTCTTTGTGCCACAATCGATTCCGTCATGATGGGCATTCAAGTCACCAGAGTCTTGTAGAGAAGGTAGGGATAGGATCGAAAGCATGGCGTTAACGGATCGGTCACCGTAACCGTAGTTTCCTGGCCGGCCAACACAGCTCCTGGTGCAGTTGACAATTCTTGGGTCGCAGTTTGGCACATGACCTGGCGCCGATTCTTGTTGGCCTGCCTCTCCGTCAAATGGGATTAGAAATGTTTTCCTCCAGCTTCAGCTGGCACCACTTACTGTTTCGAGACTTTGCGCAGACTTGGAGGACGCCCTCTGGAAATATCCGTGGGCGTATTGCTGGCGCATGCACGCAGTCAGAAGCGTGGGGAAGCTATCCACATTGGTGGTAGCGATGTGCCCAAGCCCCTCCAGCTACGAATTACTGAACTCGTACTACTTGGACTGGTTACCCGAGTAGCTTGAGAGAGATTTTGTGGCTAGCTGGTAGCTGGGGACCTTGGGCTTGCTCGCTTCTCGAATCTCGCATTTGATTCCATGCAGCTTCCGTTTCGTCGCTAGCATCTCGCACCATTTCAGATCAGACGAGGTTGGCCCCAAGCCCCGCGGCAATTTCCCTGCGCTGGCCTGCCCATTCTCACCGTCGTTTACCACTGCGAAAGACATCCACTCGCCGCCATACTGTGGCTTGTTGCAACCTCCCAAACATCTGACCGCAGCAGGATCAAAAGAGCTGCCGGGCCATCCCGCAAAAGCAAAGAATCTGACACTCCACTTGAGCATTGTCAACCATATCCATTGCGCCACCAGTTCATTTGTGTACGATAAGCTGTACTTAATAATCAGCGGGCATGGCACTGGATGGGTGCTGGACAAGGTGACACGTGCCTCATCGTTTGTATCTAAAAGTAGTATACCAGCCACTCAGCCCGGAGGAGGTTCTGCACCTCGGAGGTGAGCAAGTTAGTGCCTCCTGACCTGAGGTTACAATGTGACATGTCGCATGCATCTCCTTAGTTTTCTCCGTGCGTCTTGCGCAGTAAGGCTGACGGGCTGTTGTGCTGATAACGGGGAGCCATTGGATCCGCAACAATCCTGCATTTGATCCTGCCTCGTGTCCAACTCTTCCCTCGTGTCTCAATAATATGCGCCACCACCTCGTATATGTACAAACGACCTGGAACGAGAAGGAACGGGTCTGGCCGCGGGCATGGATACAAAAAGGCAACGAAACGCCGCCAGCCCATGCATCATGCAGGGTTCAGATGATTGTTCTCAGGAGAGAAAAGGGGCAGCCACAACCACGTGGAAATTGCGCGAGCAAGCGCCACGAGCTGCAGTCTAGTGGAACCTTGAACCACAAAATCGTCCCAAAGCTGCTCCAGACTCGTATCACACTGGGCTGGAGGTTCTGGAACAAGCGAAACGTGCCCTTTTGTCGCCTGCCTGTCCAGAACACTTGGTAGCCGAGCTGAACTCTGTCATTCAATCTCCGGCATGGCTTAATGGCTTGACCGCATGATGTAGCCAGATTGTCTTGTTGCGGACAACTATTATTCACTGAATTGTTCGTCACGCTGCACGAAGCGAGGGGGCTGGCAGGCTAAAACAATGCGGCTCCGTGTCGTCTGCATTAAACATCGATTTTCACAGCCAACGCTGCTTCCATCTGCTGCCGTTGGTACTAGGTATCTTTGGCGGAAACACTGTTTGACACAGGAGTTGGCCCAAACATGAAAACATGGTTTTAAGAGCCGGCACCATAATCCTATCTCCTGAAACCAATTTTTGAGGCATGCTATCTTTCTCGGTGGTATCCTACAAAACATCCTCCAACACATGTGCCGTGGGTTTTCCTCGGGGCCACTGCAGAATTCCATCCTGAGAACGGTAACCAAGCTCCGTATTTCTCGAGGAGCGGACATCACGTATCATCGTCCTTTTGTTCCTGCGTGGATTGGATCCAGTCTTGCATGAGCGCCTGCGAACCGCCCTGGATCCCAGACCCATTTTTGCTAGGACCGCCTTTACGCTCAACAAAGAGACACAGCACCCAACCCCAGATACTGAATCCCTCGTACGTTGTGTTGAAACCCAGCTTCTTCTTGTCATCCACTCCCGTGTCGAGATCGCGACCTGCAGACGCATGACTTGGGTCGCCGTAACTCCCTTCCCTATCTTGATCTTCCGCAGCAGGTATATCATCTAGATTGATGTTCTCTTCGTCGCTTTCATCCTGAACCATGACAGTGTCACGGTCCGTTCTGGTGAGCTTGTTGCCATTGTTGCTCTTCATTAGGCCTTGTTGCTTGAATGTCTTATTCTTGACAAGAAGGCAGTGACGGGTCCTGATTTCAGTGAGGAAGATCGATACTTCGAAGTCATCTGAGTACGCTTGTCAGGAGAAATGTCTCGCAATCAAAGGGCAGCGCATTCACCTTGTTGAACCACGTCTTTGACACTCTTCTTCTTTTTGCCCTTACTACGCGCCCGCTCATTCTCTTCCCGTAGTTTCGGCAGGACGTAGGGTTTGACAGCCTCAAACACCCGCGGAAGTGCGGGGTCTCTTTCGTTCAAGAGCCATCTTGGTTCATCGGCAGGGTTCTCGAGGAAGATGCGGCACTCAAGGACGGAGTGTTTGCTAATCCGCAGGTAGCGACGGATGGGAGCCATGGCTGCTGCTGCGGACCGGGGCCGTTCCTCTTGGAAGCATTATAAGCTGCCTCGTACCAACATGAGCTCCATTTCCTAGAAAGAAGGTGTGTGCGAAGGGAGATATCAACGGGATGCTGTGGAAGGAAGCGAGCGCGTCATGAAGAGAGCCAAGAGATTAGATAAGAGCATGTGAACCTTCCCCCTTTTACCCTGCGGACTTTTGCCTCCTCTAGCAACTTCACTTCTATATAAGATGTGCGAAAGTTGCTTCCGAAAGTTGCTTCCCACAGGAATGCGTCTCTTGCACACAGGACTGAATATTAGGGGACATACCTGCCAGAGTCTCTCGTCTTGATAATGTTGTGGTTGAGTCGGCCATGGAGAGCCTCTCCAGATGCGTATGGTCGCCAGCTCAACCCCAGATGTACGACAAAAGGGGATGTTGACTGTTCTGAAAGGAAATGAGACATGATGGCAGCTTCGTCGATGGTTGGAAAAAGGTGACTTGCCAAAGGTAGATGCAGTCCGCGCTTCAAAGAGCAACGCTCCTCAGCGGTCGCACTGAGGAGCTCAACGCTTCTCAATATTACTCAAGGCTTCAAATTCTGTCGCGCGGCTCACGATGTCTGTCTCGCTCGCTCGATCTTCGTGCATCAAAGCTGTGGACATTCTCTTTGCAATCCTCGTTGTTTGCTGCTTCCCCCATCATGGCACCTTCCTCTGCACGCACCCCTAACTTCTCACGACCCCTGCCCTCTCCCTACGCAACCAGTGCCATAGATACACTGTCCAGAGGTCCAGGGCAAGTAGATGTTATGAAAGAGCTTCCACAGTCTGGGCCAATGACAAACACGACGAAGGAGAGTCTGACAAAGGAAATGACCCCAAGAAAACCCCCGTTTGGCACAGCGGCGACAAGAAGCCCACATTCACTGTCGGACAAACTGGCAGAGTCTTCAGGAGGAAAACGCGCTGTTACCACAGCCTCTGCTGGGGTGCGGCATGGTCAACAATTTTCAAAATTTCCCTTCAAAACTGAATCTGATTCTAATCTTGCCAAACTTCTGTATGTCAACCCTTCTCTCTACCATCCACATCTACCATGGACTCACCAAGGGCTAGTGTCGACGTGGGCGGCTTTGACAAACCCATCGTCCATTTCCGACCCCAGCTCTGGCGCCATCTGGATAAAGATCGCCCAATCCTCAATCTCGACCTGTTCTGGCCGATCAAGTTCGACGAGATCGACAATGATGATGAAGAGGAGAACAGCGATGGCGACCAAAAAGGCGTCTTTCCTTTCAAGGACCTCAAGCCTCTACAGATGTTTCACAACCTCCACTATCTCCAGTTGAACGGCATGATGCGATCATATCAACCGATCATCTGGGCAACTTGTTGGCTGAACAAGAACCTCACCAAGCTCCACCTTGAAATGGCACTCGAGCCGGAAATGAATGAAGACACAAAGCACAAATACCGCAAGATCGACGAGACATGGTCCTACGACGGCTCCCCTGAACGACAAGTCGATGCCGAATATCTAGGCTTTCACGGAAATGGCATCCTACACCAAGAATTCGGTGATGGCGAGTACCTCGACCAACAAGCCATGAAACAAGCTCAGATCGACGTGGTCGAAACCCTCCCTCTCGAAAACATGCGCTACCTGCCCATCAGCCATCTCACCCTGATGAACTTCGCAGTCGACGCTGGCCCATTCTTCCGCTGGTTCGACCCCAAGAAACTGGTCGAGATCAACTTCCTGGGACAATGCATCGACACTGGCTTCTACCTGCCCGACGACATGCGGTCGCACGTCAAAGTCAGTGGGCCCAAGCCAAAACCACGCCCACAACCCATGATTGCCAGGGTTGTCAAGCCAGGAGAAGTGAAGCTGGTGACGTTGAAGGGCGGGAAGGTGGTTCCTGACGAACCGACCGGGAGTGGCAATGCGGCCGGGAAAGGCGTCAAGACCAAGCTGAGCCAGATGATGCGCTTGGGGAAGAAAGACACCAAGGACTCAAAGGAGTCGGGCAAGGAGACTGCGCAGCTAGAGCGCAATATGGCCAACATGGGCCTTTGAAAGCCTGGTTGGAATGTGAACGCCGTGGAACGAGAGACATGATGAGCAAGACGAAATAGTCATGAGCTGTACAAACAATCAACATTGGAGCCGGCGTCGGCCAAAAGCTCAAAATGAAAATGCTGCTGTTAAAACCCCGGCTATCCACTCATCTTGCTGATCTCATTTATCTTACAATGAACTGCAGGTACTCTTCACTCCCTCAGTTCCAGATATCCCAGCCCTGGTCCTTTCCTTTTCAACGATATCACCTTTCATCAATGCTCAATATTTCTGATAGCCCCTAGCATATCCGCTGCTTGCGTATCCGTAACCCGGGTTCGGGCTTCGCCCGCCACCCACCATGGGCGACGCACTGCCGAAATTCTGCACAGAAACTCCTGCATTGCCCATCATGGGAGTCACGGGGCTGACGTGAACACTGGTGCCCATCATCTTTTGCTCGGCTCGCATCCTCGACATGTCTGCCCGGTACGCCATGACCTCAGAGGTGATCTTTTCGTATTTGGCGTCCTCGACCAGTTTCTCGTGCTTACCCGCACGGCGCTGGCGGATGCAGCAGAATGCAAAGATAAGGATGCAGAGGATGACGACGCCGCAGACAACGCCAATGATGATGTACTTGGTCTGCTGGGAGAGGCCATTCCACTTCTGTTTTATGGATTGAGTGCTTGATTGGCTGTTTTCGCCGTCGAGTTGGATAGGTTTAGTGTCACTGGGAGGAAGATTAGCCATGTTTGTTTCCAGGTGGGAGGAGAGGGGCAATGTTTACTTGAGGATCTTAATACTCTGATAGCTTCCCGAGGTGTCGCCATACACATACTGGGTACCTCTGCTGGCGTCTGACACTCTGACAGACTTCACAGTCATGGTGAAGGGAGCATCGTCGTAATCGGTTTCGCCACCTGCCCATTCAATAGTACCCTTGGGCATTTTGGGATCACCACCTGCCCAGATGCCGAGTCTGACATCGCAGGGAGTTTGGGGAAATTTGAGGCCGCCATTAGCTTCTTCATATGTCAAAGTGCGAATGATGTTTCCGTCTACGATCCAGTCAAGCTTCTCCTTCGACCAATCCAATGTGTAATTGTGCCATTCATTTTGGGGGTCATTGATGGGATACCAGATGGCATTGCCGTAGTCAGTCTGATTTCCTTTGCTGAAAAAGTTAGTTTCAACAAATGAGTTGTTGCCTCCGATGAATTCCCAGTCCACCTCGTCGAGATCCATCGATTGCAAAACAACTGAAGACACTATGCCTTGACCCTTGGCGACTTTCATGATAACCTCAACTTGCCCAAAGAACAGAAAGAAGTTCGTCTGGACCGTGGGCGACTGGCCACGCTGTTTGATTGTGAACTCGGCACCGTCATCTCCATAATCGATTCCGCCAGCCGTGACATTCCAAACTTTGTCTGACATTGTATTCTGAGTGAAATCAATCGAGTAATTGCCGACACCCAGCGCAGTGTTGGGCGGGCAATCGGTCCGCTCCAAGGGATTGCATGATGTGAAGGTCTGGGCGAGGGTGGTGGTGAAGAGGGAGAGGAGGGCGATGGATGTCGTCCTGAAGGAGTGCATGGCTCAGACAGCTCTATTGTCTGTATGAACCCTTTGGAGAACAAAGGCCAAAACAGGATAGAGACAGGTCTTGCTCAAGGGATTTTGGTGGTTGACTCCAGGTCTTGCTCGTGACAGGTGAGTGTCGCAGGAGGGTCCGAGAAGCTCGGACTTCACGTACTTGTATGCAAAACACAATTTAAATCGTAAATGAATGTGAGGACGCGTCGCAGCACAGCGCGACGACGAGTTTGCAAAGGAGAGACTGAAGAGCAAAAGAGCGGCAACGGGCGACACAAACGGTGTGGCTCGAAGAGGAGGAGAAGGAGAGGTTGAGTGAGAGGACGCGAGAGAGGGTCTATCAGAGCCTCTCTAGCTGTACGAAGATGGGCACCAACGGAGTATGAGAGAAGAGAGAAGGGATAGTGGCAGGAAAGATGAAACGCGTCGTTGAACCAATCCGGTAAAAGGGGCAACGCCCAGATTCCACTGGGCCAATTGGTGGAGTTGCATGACGCTCACCCCCTGTCTTGATCGTCCAACAATCTTCTCTCCTTCAAGCAGCTCCTTCCACCTGCTGCATCTGCATCTGTCTCATAATAAGGTCCCTTTGACCTTTATGTTTCCTACTCGTACAACGGCCGCACACTTTGTCGATGAGAGTGCCCCTCTACGCTGTCCGTTTCCTGGCCACTGACCACTGACCACTGACCGCCGACTGAGGCAGATGCAACACTACCTGCAGTCTATCCTCCGACGCCGCTCGCTATCCAAGAACAGCGCAAGTGCGGTGCTGATCACATGGTGGATCAACAAGATGCAATTTGAGGGTTGACTCAGTTTCCTATCAGAATCCCTGCACATCTGTGCCTGTGGTGGCTGTGCAATACTCGTACACGACTACCTCATTCTGTCAATGCGCTATCAGTTCCGATGACTGCAAGTTGGGAAAAGAGGGGCATAACAAGTGTTTTGAGGACGAACCCAATCCATGTCGGTATATAATACACTTGTGTCAAACTAATCCTCGATCCCTCACTCCCTCATCCTGTTCTTTTCTTGACAGTATTGCCAACACAATAGTACCCAGTACATTGTGCATTCGTTACTTTTCATGCCTTTCGCGACGAATGTTCGACCATTGAACAGGACAAGAAGATTGTGGAGGACGGGCTAGCATGGCAGAGGGACGTAATGTAACGAGACCAAAGCAACCCTCCTACTGATGTAAGCCCGGTCGTGTAGGTAGGCCTTCCTCAGCGCCTCCAATTCAACAGCAAAAGTAATTTGGATAGGCAAGTTGCGGCCGATTTGGGGTTGAAAGCTCTTGAACCTGGCAGATTTTGGGATTAGGTTCCTGCCACCTACAATATTCAGGTGAAGTGTTGTCACCAGGATTTTGAGGCTTTCAGTTCGATTACAAGCAATGGCACCCCATTGTAACATTCGGAGAAAATGTGGTCTTAATTCCAGTACCAGCAGTACGACATCAAGCCCTTCGATACCTCTCGGGAGCTCGTCTGCTCGTGAACCATGATGCTGTCCCAACTACCGATTAGTCGATTACAAATACTTTGCTCTTTTGTAAATATGCTGAACAGGACTCGTAAGTGCCGCCATTATGGTTGAGTATTCCACTCTCCATGTTGTCAATGACTTCGTCTCCGACACCGGGCAACAAATGATCGGCAATGGATGATGGATGATGTCAGGCCGACACATTCAAACGGGCCTTGTTTGTGGAGAATCGTTTGCATGTTACATATCATAGGTTAACCCGGTCTAGTCTCGCATTTATGTTTATTACAAATTCATCAATATCTTTTTATCCAGACTATCTAGAGTGACTTCTTCCACAAATGATCGAAGTTCCGCTAAGTTGGTTGAAATTCCGAAATAGATAGAAAAACACACACAACGGGTCCCGCAATGGCAACCGCAAACCACGCTGCATGGTTCCGTCAAGCGAAATCGCCGCTCGAGGTCGGGCCCGCGGACGTCGGCAAGCCTGGTGCCAACGAAGTTCTCGTCCAGAATCGCGCTGTCGCCATGAACCCTATAGACTGGAAGATACAGAACGGCGCTTTCCCCGCGGGGTCGTTGCCCCGGATCCTCGGCCAGGACGTCTCCGGCGACATTGTCGAGGTCGGCGAAGGCGTCACGCAGTTTCGGAAAGGCCAGAGAGTGCTCGCCCACGCGGTCGGGCTGGCTACCAATGAGGCCAGGCATGGCGGGTTCCAGGAGTATACGGTCGTCCCGACGGTGGGATGTTGCGTGATTCCCAACGGGATGAAATACGAAGAGGCCTGTGTTCTGCCGCTGGCCATTTCGACTGCCGGCATCGGCCTGTTTCACGAGGACAGATTAGGTCTAATGTCTCCCGTGGACGCGGCGGAGAAAGGCCACCCTGAGCAGGAGGCGATCCTCGTCTGGGGAGGCAGTTCGAGCATCGGGGCTGCCGCGATCCAGCTGGCCGTGGCAGCAAAGTATCACGTTATAGCAACGGCGTCCCCGCCGAACTTTGACCTGTGCAAGAGCCTGGGGGCGAGCGACGTGTTTGACCGCTCTAGTCTAGGTATCGTGGGTGACTTGACGGCGGCATTGCAGAAATATACCTGTCGAGGAGCATTTGATGGTGAGGACTGAACACTACAATCGACAAACCTTGAAAGTCATGTCGAATCGGCAAGAAACACTGAATTTGACATCTTGGGTTTTCTAGCTATTGCGACGAGAGATACACAGTTGAACGTCGCGCAGGTCCTTGCCCAGCTCGGAGGAGGGAGGATGGCGGTGGCACTACCTCCCATCGAGGAACTCCCTGCAACCGTACAGGTGAACGGCAGTGAGTCCCTCGTATAAAGTTGGTGGCCATTGGGTTTGCTCCACGCTAATCTCCCAAAGTCTTTGCCGTGTCTATTCTGCAGCAAGATAAGGCACTTGGAAAAGCGATATACGCCGATTTCTTACCGCGGGCACTCGAGCAGGATCTGATCAAACCGGCCCCGCCGTCGGATGTGGTCGGCCACGGTGTTGAGCACATTCAAGGGGCGCTTGAGAAGTTGCGAGCCGGGGTATCGGGGTCGAAGGTAGTGATAACGCTGGGGAGTAGGTGAGGATAAGGTTGTAGGGACAAGGGACGAGTTCCCAGTATGGTTGGGAGTAAAAAATAGGCTGTGAGGCGTAAACCCTTCGGGCACTCCTCAAGACGCCAGCGAAGCGATTAACTACGCGTTTTTGATTAGGGTTGTTTACAGATGGATTCTATGTCACAGAACGATGATATGAGGCTGTTGATAATCAATTTAATGTTGCTGGTGATAGAAGTTGAGTTAG
This sequence comes from Fonsecaea monophora, assembly GCF_001642475.1. Classification (NCBI taxonomy): domain Eukaryota; kingdom Fungi; phylum Ascomycota; class Eurotiomycetes; order Chaetothyriales; family Herpotrichiellaceae; genus Fonsecaea; species Fonsecaea monophora. The sequence goes on from NW_019174007.1 coordinate 110,338, forward strand.
TTAAAGAGTGGCGGCGGCGACGAGGCGGAATTGGAAAGTGGAATGGTTATATTGCGATGGAATTAGGATCGGAATAACTAAGATCCATAAAAGTCACGTTATCTGTCTTTTCTCTAGCCAATAGATAAGCGCTGATAAGGGCAACCAATCAGAAGCGTGGCTGTTCGTTCATTATCGGTCGACTCAGGCCGCCGCGCGATTTGTGCGGCGGGCGAACGCTCGTCGACAGGCATATCCGCGGGAATTGTTTTTGGTCAGACAAAGCTGTCAGACTTGATACATTTTCATACAAAATGCTCGTTGCAGTAAGGAGATAAAGTTTCAAATGACTAGACTCATTTAGTCAGTCGGTCACCATTCGGGTGCGGTCTTTGGAGGATGGTATGACCAAATGAACAGTTTGCCTTCGAAAATCCCCGCAAACACGTCAAACACAACTGTGACTCCTGCGCCAGACCTAAAGAACATTCAACACCACCTCAAAGTTTAATCCTTGCTTTCTGAATTATTGTGCTGACATTATCATACGTATCTCACAATTACCATGCGTCGCAATGGCAATGACGCGAGGACCACCGGAAGCTGATGTGGTTGTCAGTGTGTCAGTGTGACTCAAAGAGTGTGCCGGGACTGCTCCGTCCACCAGATCAATCATCAACACCACGATTTTGGAAAGACGAGCCATAATCATGGTCAAGAGTGGCACGCGAGACCCCGCGCGGGGTAATTATGCTGCAACCTCAGAACAAACACAGGAAGAAAATGGAAGAAGTTGTGCTCCCGGCTTGCCCTTGGAGCACATCCTCTACGCCAGTCGCATGGCCGACGTTGGAAAGATCAATGCCCCGTTCCCAATGCCTCAATTGCTGTCAGGACGACATCAAGCTGTGAAAGAAGGCGATTGAGGTGCTTCCGGTCAGCCCGGTTGGGATGCCATGGATCGGACTGAGGCGGCGCATTGATAAAGTGAAGAAGTGGACTGGACACGCCCGTGGCAGAGGAATCTAAAGCGCTTCAGATTTTGATCCCTAGGGTTACAAAGGTACTTTGAACTGACCTGCACAGCTCACACCAGCCGCGTCAGGATCACCAACTCCCGTGGAGGAGACTGCGATGCTCTTGTGGGTGATACTGCCATCTGCAGGACCTGCGTTGGATGCTGGAGACATGAGGGCGGGTCGGAATACAGAAACGAGAGCGGCTGAAGATGGAACACAGAGAGAGAAATGGACCTCGAAGAACCAGGTAGGTCAGGAACAAGAGCTTGGAGAGCGGTTTGAAGAGAGTGGAAGGAACAGGATGGGGGACTCGACGATTGTTATATCTCCCCCAGGGGATACTTGAAGCAGGCGACCCTGCAGCGTGTCAGGCATGCAATTACAACGCCCAACTCTTTGGAATACCAGCATGATTAGAGGGACCTATGATACAAGAAAGAAGAGGACCGGCACATGCCTCACCCTCGTAATGGCGGGAGCAGGCAGGGATACCGTTCGAGGCCACTGTATAACCATCACAAGAGGACCTTCAGCGTCCAGAGTACGGTTATTGCGGATGAGAACTTTGGGTCGACTGGAGATATTGTGCGCATAACTGGGGATTCAGTAGGTTTCTTGTGTTTTGGGGGGGGCGGCCTCATGAGGGTAGAGATAGGGGGGGGCTCATGAGAGTAGAGAACTTGTGAGGGCGGCAGACTTGTGAGAGCGGTAAAGAATTATGTCCTAATCATGCAGCGCCTAAAAGTCTGACTTGTTTTGCTTTGGCTCGGTTTGCGTACACCCAAGCTCAACAGCCCTTCTCCTGAACCACCCAACACGACCTCTAGGGAGATAAAACAGGCTAGATTGATTATCCTACCCAGCCCATAGCTTACTGTCCTGATCCTAGAGAGCCTCACATGTTGTTTTACCGGTCAGAATGCAAGTTTCTCACCTATTGATGGGGTCGGAGGTAACAGGAGGTATTACGTAAAGGCTACCCTAGCTCCCTCCTCTTATAGTATTTATTGAATAGTAGTTATAGAAACGGTGACACCTGAAGCCAGGAGTACAGGTAGGCTGTGCTCCTGACAACCAGGGTTCGCAGAGAAGTTCACAGCAGCAGAATATACATCGTGCAGGCTTCGCACTGGAGATTGGGTTCGGCATGCGTCCATACTCTTAGATGTATCATACAGTCCCAAAAAGACCTCGAAAAGAGCCGTCGTTGTGATGCTGACGAATTCGGAATAATACTGTCAAAGGGTCTAAGTGCTACGGCTGCGTACTCGGTGGTTACGTGGTTCCGTGGGTAATTGGAAGAACGATTTCGGGGGGGAGGGGGGGAACGCGGGCATATGGCGGGGAACAGCGAGAATGCGGCGATCGGCTAAACAACGGCGGGCTCATTATCTGGGACATTAACCGATTACCATGTCACAGTCCGCGTCCTGTCCCTGGGCACTCATGGGGGGACATAAACTCCACGCAGTCCTGGTATCAACCAGGCTTACATTATTGTTGTCACCGTACCATCGTCGGTTTCTGACACTCTGTGCTACGGACATCTTCGGTTTGGGGCCGGCGTCATATTAGAAAGTCCGCACGCAGGCAGACCTCTGCCAAACCTCCCCCCTCCCCCTTCCCCCTCCCTCCCCCATGTGGCCTCTGTAAGGGTCGGTCTCGTGCCTTTGTCAAGATGGAACCAAAGCAGCCCGAGGGCGTCTTCTCTTTCCTCGACACCGACCTGTACAAGCTGACGATGCAATGTGCGATCCTCAAGTACTTCCCTTCGGTCGACGTGGAATACAAGTTCACCAACCGCACCTCGCAGATGCGGTTGGACCAAGAGGCAGTCGCCTGGCTGAGGGAACAGATTACCAAGCTGGGGAACATCACACTCGAACAGCAAGAGTTGGGATATCTGAGAAAACATTGTCCCTTCCTGGGCTCCGACTACTTGGAGTATCTGCAGAGGTTTCGCCTCCGACCCGCCGAGCAAGTGCATCTGGAGTTCACGCCCGTCGATGGCACGTTCGGTGACCTCCACATCACCGTCACTGGCCTGTGGGTCGAGACAATCCTCTACGAAATCCCTCTCCTCGCCTTGACGAGTGAAGCATATTTCAGGTTCGTTGACAAGGACTGGGACCACCAGGGACAAGAGGAACAGGCATATGAGAAGGGAGTGCAGTTGTTCAGCGCAGGCTGCGTTGTGTCCGAATTCGGCTCTCGGAGAAGACGTGACTTCCACACCCAAGACCTCGTGATCAAGGGTCTGGTCCGGGCCTCACATGAAAAGGACCGACGTGGAAAGCTATCGGGCACAAGCAATGTGTACTTTGCGATGAAGTATAGCATTCCCCCTGTCGGAACAGTGGCCCACGAGTGGTACATGGGCATTGCCGCACTGACCAATGACTACGAAAATGCCAACGAAAACGGCCTCCGGTATTGGCTTGACTGCTTCGGCAAGGGGGTTCTGGGCATTGCACTCACGGATACCTTTGGCACGCCCGACTTCTTCAAGGCTTTCAAGAAACGAGTACCAGCACGCACGTCGGCGTCACGGGATAATTCGACCGGGTATACCGAAGAGAACCACAACGCAAATGATCAGCCTTACTATGCTGAAGTCTTTGCGGGCATCAGACAGGACTCTGGCGACCCAAAAGTATACATCGAACGCGCTGATGACTTCTACAAGTCAATCGGGCTGAGCCACAAGAGTATTGTGTTCTCAGACTCTCTCAACGTGGAAAAATGCATCGAATATCGAGAGCTGGCAGAAGCGTGCGGGTTCAAGCCTTCTTTTGGAGTCGGGACATTCTTCACGAACGATTTTAGGCACAAGTCGGACCCTGGAACGAAATCCAAACCAATGAACATCGTCATCAAATTGTCAAAGGCAGGTGGTAGACCAGCAATCAAGTTATCCGACAATATCGGCAAGAACACAGGCGACGAGGCAACGGTACTAGATGTCAAACGCCGTCTGGGTTACACGGAGAAGGAATGGAGGGAAGGTGATGAATCCAGGAGGTGGTGATGCTTTGGGGCCAGCCGATGCTAGTGGCGTTAATATCGCAGCCTTGCTGCCCCCTGGGAGCCCTTGTGGATCGACGGAGGGGCGAGGCTCTAGCACCTTTGTGGGGGTTGTGGCGGGAGAGCTTGTCATTGACCAGTCGTGATTGGGGTCTTCAAAGTCCCTTTCTAGATGGAATTTTCGCTCCAGGCAGCTGGAATCAAAATGTCGGTGCCTATCTCACGCCACAACGGATCACCGGGGGGCCGACGTGAGATTTACTCCGGCATCTCAATGGTGGCTGCCGAAAGACGACCATGGCCCAAAGGCGACAATCATAATCACCACAAGTCTTCCGAGTATAGGAGTGGTAGGCATGGATGGCTATGGCTCTCCAGCAAATGCTGAAACAATATCTGATGTGACCATCCCCACGCAGAGCGAATCCGTCTCTTTTTCCGATACCTGAGGCGTAATTGGCGACACTGGTGAAGGAGCAAAACGTTCCCCATACTAAAGTAAGATTGGTGTGGGCTTGATTGGGTGAAGGCTTCTAGCGAGCCATGGTTTGTCAGAGTGGTTACCAGGTCTTCGAGGTGTCGAAAATCCATCTAATTATCTTAGCGGGGACGAGGTCGGAATAGGTAAAGTAGAACAGGCCAAGCGCTGACTTGCGTTTGAGACGATCCAGTGATGATCGTGCTCGTCGACGATGAACGTTTCTTGTGTAGGCATTCTTGTACGAGTTATGATTCGGGTAGCAGTTGGAGTGGCACAGCCGCAGTCGAAGACGAAGGTTTCGCACCTTTTCTGCTCCACCACACGAAGCTGCAGGTCACAGCGCAAAGCCGCAAGGCCGCGAGGCCTAGAGGCGCTTCTTTGGGGAGGGCGTGGGAAAAAGGGTGCCCAGACCTTTCCGGACGAAGCCTGTGCGCAGTTCCCTCTAGTAGGGCTAGTAGGGTCCGAGGGGCACTTTAGGCTCCCCTATGGAATATTCGTACAATTAATGGCCGCAGGGGGGTTCCTCTCGCTGCAGCTCGCTCCCTCACATGCCCGCTTCCTTCCCTCCCAACTCCGTCCCGAGCTGATCAGATTCCTCGTAGCTCTGATCACTCAGCCCGCCATCTTTCCAAACACCCCAAGATCCTTTCTTCTTTCAGATTTTCTATTCAGCCGCTGCTGATTCCACCTCCATCTTAGACTTCCATCTTCCTCCTTTGTATTGCTTTCTTTCTCATCTTCTTCATTCCAGTATCGCGTACAGAAGCCATTTGCGCGTGAACCTCCTTTCTCTACAGGTTTCCTGCTCGACGCATTCCCGCGCTAACTGGGAGCCCTCAATTGAACCGTTATTGTTCACCTACACGATTTTTAATACACGCCTCGCTTTCCAGGCATCATGAGTGTACGTTGTTTCCATGCCGAGAGACATTGGTTGGCTTCACCCTTTGCCCCGACTCCTGAAACGCAGCCAACAGATATCCTACAACCATTGCTTTGTGCTTCCCCATTGAGAGCTATTGCTGACTGCCGCATCGCTCCGATTAGAACTACCAGCAAGGCGGCCAGGGTTATGGCACCTATAATCCCTACGGACAAGCAGGCAATCCCTACGCTCAGGGGGGCAATGGCAATGAAGCATATGGCAATCAGGGAAACTATAGTGAACGCCCCGAGCCCCAGCAACAAGGGAGCAGCTATTATGCTCAAGATGAACAGCGGCAAGGCGGTTACGGTACACAAAGCTCGACGATACCTTTCTGTGGCTGCTGGCTAATATACGCTTTTCAGAAATGAGAAACATGAACGGCGCCGACCCGAACCGGATTCTCAATGAATGCCGGGCTGTCGATCAAGCTATCGATGAAATCGAGGCAGATCTACAGCGTCTCAAGGGCCTCCAAGCACGATACCTCGCAGACACAAATACATCTGCCCAATCGCCGTTGCGCGTGGAGGTTGATCGGACGGGAGAAACGATCATGACAAAGTACCGTGGTCTCGTCAGCCGCGTCAAGAATATCAAGCAGCAACCGGAGTCCGGGAACCCGCGCAATGCTCCCCAGGTGGGCAAAATTGATCGAAGGCTGAAGACCGCGATCAATCAGTACCAACAAGTAGAGCGCGAATTCCGGAAGGCGTCTCAAGAACAGATGGCGAGACAATATCGGATCGTCCGCCCCGACGCCTCAGACGCGGAAGTGCGCGAAGCTGTTGAAGATCCTAATAACCAACAAATCTTTTCTTCTGCCTTGATCCAGAGTGACCGACGCGGTGAAGCACAGTCTGTCGCACGAAACGTCTCGCAACGTCACGAAGATATCCAGAAGATTGAACGACAAATGATTGAGCTTGCCCAGCTCTTCCAAGATCTCGAGGCACTGGTGGTGCAGCAAGAGCCCGCAGTCACGCAGATCGAGGAGCAAGGCGAGCAAGTCGCAGAACATGTGTCCAAGGCAAATGTTGAGCTCGAGGGCGCGGTCGTCAAGGCCCGAGCTGCCCGCCGCAAGAAGTGGATGTGCTTAGGCATTGTCGGTGAGTGTTGTTCCGGTTCTACTGGCGGGAATATGCTAACTTGTGCCCAGTCCTCATTATCATCATTATTGTTGTGGTCGTGGCGGTGGCAGTTACGGTGACGAAAAATTAGGAAGGCGGTAACAACAGTCCTCCACCGTCATGAACACACAAAACCATGTTCAATCGCTGGCGAGAATCGTGACATGTGGAACTGGCAGCTCCGCGTTGCAATTGGTTCTTGCAGGTTTACTTACATTTGACTTCATGTCCACGAAAGGTGGACAGCATCTATTGTTGGTGAAGCAGACCACAAGGTACCTTTTTCTTTGTGTGTGTTTTTGGATCGCCCGAGAGTTGACACAACTCGCATTGTGAGGAAGATCAGAGCGCGATAGAGCGGGCGGGGATGGTGGCAGGGAGAGGTTTCAGAATTTCCTATGTTTTCGCAGAAAAGCCGGCGCAAAAGTGTTCATTTTGTCTTTTTTTTCGGTCCCTTTTGGTGGTGGAGGGGATCCTGGGCTGGTTGGCAAGGATTGACATTGTACAGCATCAGAACGCCCAATTAGATACACACACTACCCGCTAATAATTTCTTTCAACTTGTTTTGGACGGTATTGTCGGATTCATTCTTCTACCCAGGTGCAGCAGTAGCAGGATTGATTGTGTATTCAGTTTTGTAGCTCGGTTTCTCGTTTCCACGGTCCACCACATCGACACTTGCTCGCGGCGCATTACAAGGTTAAATGCCATGTAGCGCGATTGATTTTCGCGGCTCTTTGTCAACCGGTATGGCGGATGTCTCCTTTACGTAGGGGTATAGAGCTCGACCATCCAGACAGAGTCGTGCCGTAGGATCTTAGAAGACAAGCGTCTCTGGAACCCTACATATATATGCATACGTAGTCTGTACTGCAAGTTTAGCACTCACGCGGCGCCCTGTGCGTCCTTTTTCCTCGCGAGCTCCCTCTCCACCTCCTCCGGCGTCTTAGTCCGAAGCTGGAGAGCGTGGATTCCGCCGGGCCGATCGAGCTCCTCTTTCAGCAGTGAGTAGATCATCCTGTGCCGCGCCGGTTGCGGCTTCGCTTGGAATGACGGAGAGGTGATGTCCAGACTAGCCTTTGTGTTAGTAGTTTAGAAGAAGAAGCATAATGTGGGGGAAGTTTCCGCAGAGCCTGAGGAGGAGAAGGGGATCTGGAGATGATATGACTCCGATCCTATCACACGAGGCTGCGACGCCCGGGAACCCCAAGATCATGGTGAAGAGCACACGCGCCAGTGGCCGGGAAAGGGACGAAGACAAACAGGCCATTCACTTACAAGAAGTGCGTTTCCTTTGAAGTCGAGCCTACCATGGCCTTGTGGTGGGAATGAAGATGAGAGTCGTTTCGAATGGTGAGGCTTGTGGGGTTCAAAGCCTCTGTCACCTGTCGCCAAGGTTAGACACCGTCCCACAGCAAACTGACTGGGTATGTTCAAGAACTGGGCAGATAGATAGATGTGTCCTGAAACGGGGCGGAAACGCCATGGCTTTCTTTCGCTTCTTCTCAGCTCACCTTTCTTCGGATCGTGTCCTCCACGGGCGTGGTGGAGCTGCTCGCCATCCTTCTCGTCGATACTGCACGGCAAAACGAGGTGCCAGCAGTTACATAGCGCCTCATTTGGCCACTGACTGGATGGCTTTTCGAGGGGATGGATTTTGGCGCACACACACCAGAGATTGAAGGGATGGAGGGATTTTGATGATTGCAGCAAAGATTCAGACTGCGGTCGAGTAAATGATGATGAATGGACATTTTTACGCTGGGGCATTATGTTACTAAGCGCAATTTACAAGGCTTATTCTACGACCTCACTTGATGACCTGCATTTGGGGGCAAAAAGACCCCTTGAGGAGCTAGTGTAAGCGGTTGTCAGAAGCGCCCACAGAATCCAGAAACAAGATATGGGAACCAGGTATATGAGAACAGCGAGATCTTGAGTGGACCGTGTAACAAGTTGCTTACAAGACTAATATACAACTAGGGTAGCCGAGCATCCTTCTGCTTCCTTCTTGTCCACCTCAGACTTTCAGCCGCGTCGCCTGGAAGCTTATTTGTTGACGTGGGCCAAGCTGGTCGACTTGGTCCCTCTCTACTCGTATCGCGACGTTAACACAAAGGACAAAACCCCTTGACATCACGGCTGGTCGATTTACTCTGTGTTCCCCCAAGTTGAGGTCATCGCTACCTTGTCCATCATGGCCGATTCAGCTTCAGCGCACCTTGCTTCACACATGGCCAAGCTAAACCCATTTTCCAAGAAGAATGGCAAAGTCGACAATGAGGACGCCGGCGAAGTCATTGATGCCTCGACGGTTGCTGGCGGCGGTCATGGCTCCCGCGAAACCAACATCACCAAGCATCAACTCCGAGTCAGCCATGCTCTCAAGGCGTTCCTGGTCAAGCACCATGTTCTCTCAGAGGAAGAGGCCGCACTGGACAATCCAGACACAGTGACCGAGTCACTGCACGCTCTCCTCAACAAGCCGCATATTAACGTCCCGTCGTACATAACAGATCGGTCTCGTCCGTTGTCCGAATACTTTATCAGTTCGAGTCACAACACCTACTTGGTGGCTCACCAGCTTTACGGCAATTCTTCTGCCGATGCCTACAGGACTGCTCTTAGAACGGGATCGCGCTGCGTGGAGATCGATGCGTGGGACGATGAGGAAAATAAGGACGAGCCAAAGGTCACGCATGGCTACACGCTTGTCTCTAATATCTCATTCCGCGCCGTATGTGAAACGATTCGTGATGTCATGGACGAGGAAGCCCGTCAGGCGCCATCTCATCCAGACTGTAGAGCATCTCCAATCCTCCTATCTTTGGAGAACCATTGCGACGCACATGGTCAACGGCGTCTCGTCGAGATCATGAAAGAGGTATGGGGCGACCGACTGCTGAGTAAGGCTGTCAGGCAAAAAGGGCACGAGGAGCAGCAAGGCTCTGACGACCAAGTGACTCTCGAAGAGCTGGGGTCAAAAATAGTCGTCATTGTCGAATACCACTTTCCCAACGAACCCAAAAGTGAAGAGGAGAGCTCCAACTCGGACGACGAGGATGAAGAAACGAGACAGGCGAAGAAGGCTTACAACGACAAGAAGAAGGCTGCACCCACCATCATCATCCCTGAGCTGGCAGAGTTAGGTGTGTACGCTCAATCAGTGAAACCGCGCGACAATTCTTGGTATGGTGAAGCCGGGCTCAAGGACGGACCTCATCATCACCTTATCAATGTCTCTGAGAGTGGTCTAAAGGACCATATGCCCGCCGAGAACGACAAAATTGCTCGCCATAACGCCCGACATCTAATGCGGGTGTATCCCAAAGGGACGCGGATCTCGTCCCGAAACCTCAAACCGGTGCAGTTCTGGGGTATCGGAGCGCAAGTCTGTGCCCTCAACTGGCAGACATTTGGGGCTAGCATACAGTTGAATGAAGCGCTGTTCAGCGGCACAGATGGATATGTTTTGAAGCCAGCGGCTTTGCGGGCCGGCGGATCTGGCCGACTCAACACCGGGAAGAGGAAGATGCTCCGCCTGCATGTTGCAGGAGCCACAGATATACCTGTACCAGAGGGGCGAGAACCTGGCGATATCAAGCCATACTTGACCTGTAAACTCTACCACCCTGACATCGATGAGGATGACGCGCCAAAGCGCAAGACGGCACATTACAGGCAACACAAACTCGGGCTGCTGCATAGAGGTGAGAATCCTCCGCCCACAGATCCTATCTGGGACGAGACGTTGCTATGGGACTATGACGACAATGAGCTAGTGTTCCTCCGCATGCTCATCAAGAGCGATGACAGTTTTGCCATCAACCCCATCTTTGCGGTGGCTGCGGTGAGGTTGCTGTACGTAGCTCCGGGCTGGAATTTTATCCGCATGCTGGACTTGAAGGGAAGAGAGACCAGATGCTCGATCCTTGTCAAATTCGAGATCGTGGATGAGATGTGATGAAGGGAACCATGTGCTGGAATTGAAAGGTCGTATGTGATACACAGAAGAACAGTATTGACGAGGCAGACGCGGGTCATGAAAGCACGAGGCTCCGGCAGAAATTTGAGTCCTGCGGGCCCATGCGGAGTAACACATGCAATTTTGAGCTTTAGCATTTTCTAATACATCATCTCTCTGTCAACACGAGTCATAGTTCTTCTTCCACCACTTCTCATCTTCGGTCAGTTCGAACACCGTTGCTCAAGCCTGATATTTTCGTGTGAGCGAGGCAACAATCGACAATGGTTGCGGGATGGTTGCTACCCCTCCGACCTGTCGCCTCTTCACTGCGGCGACCACTCAGCTCTGCAGGGCTGCTGGCCGTATAGGAGCAGGAGCTGGATCAGGGTCGTCACGGCACCGGCCAGCGCTCCCAAACCCCTTCACATTCACCTCTACGCTATGCCAGAATCCCCTAGGATTTTCTGTTAGGAGGGCGTTGTCGTCGTCAACTTCGACGTCCGCTCTCCCCTCATCCCCGATCTTCGCGGCCATTGCGAGCCATGACCCGGAATCCCCCGCGATAATACACAGTGCCTCAGACCGGACCTTCAGCTACGGCAGTCTCCTACGCGATGTTGCTGCCGCAAAGGACAGGATTGCCGCTGTCTCCGCCGCGGGAAGAAAATCCCCTCTGGCCGGGGAGAGGATCGCTTTTCTGGCGGAAAACGGTTATGATTATGTGGGTGCGCGACCATACCATACCAGACCTGACTAGACTAGAGCCAGTGCCCTGGGAAATTCCCTTGCTGTGCTGCTGCAGCTGCAGAATGCTGACGAAGACCTTACTCTAAAAAGTGACGTTCCTCGCGATCCTCGCGCACGATGCAATCGCCCTCCCCTTGGCACATACCCATCCCAGCTCCGAGCTGCGGTACATCCTCGAGAACAGCGAGGCAGCTCTGTTCCTCTCGACGGAGAAATTCTCACACAAGGCACAAGAGGTGGTGAAAGAAGGACTCAACCATGTCCCAAGACTGGAGATCCTCTCCAAAATCGAGACCGGGGCTGCGTTCTCCGCCGAACATGTCAAGTTGGATGACTCCGACAGTATTGAGAATGGCGGGTTCATGCTCTACACCTCCGGGACCACCAGTCGTCCCAAGGGTGTGGTGCTATCTGCCGCAAACATGGCGGCACAGGCCAGTTCTCTGATTGAAGCATGGAAATACACCCCCTCAGACCTGCTCCTCCACGTTCTCCCACTACATCACATTCACGGGACTATCAACGCCTTGTATACTCCTTTGATGGCCGGCTCTGCGATCGAGTTCGCGTACCCGTTCAATGCAGAGACTGTGTGGAAGCGTCTGGCTACACCGTTTCTCCCTGACCCTTCCTCTCCCTCGACAAGCCAAAGGAAAAGGCCGATAACTTTCCTTACATGTGTCCCGACGATATACAACCGACTGCTCGCAACTCACTCCTCCCTTTCTCCAGAATTGCAGACCGCAACCCGCGCGGCGATCAATCCCCGCCACCTTCGACTGAACATTTCCGGGTCCGCGGCCCTTCCTACACCGACCAAAAAGGCTTGGACGGAGCTTTCTGGCGGCAATGTCCTTCTGGAGCGCTACGGGATGACCGAGGTCGGCATGGCGCTATCTTGTGGACTGGCGTTTGAGGACCGGGTAGACGGTTCAGTTGGGTGGCCGTTGCCAGGAGTCGAGATACGGCTCGTTGACACTGAGACAGACACGGTCATAACGCCCGGCGAAGAAATGGACGAAAGGGGCCAGCCGCGAGAAGGGGAAATCCAGCTCCGTGGCCCTACAGTGTTCAAGGAGTACTTCCGCAACCCGTCTGCCACGGCGGCAGAGTTTGTCGAGTCTGAGGACGGAAAAGGCAATTGGTTCAAGACGGGCGACGTGGCGATCCGCACACTCGTCCCGGGAACGGGAATGTCGCCCGAGCAAGCCTGGGCCCGTGGGCCTATGTACTTCATCCGAGGCCGCAAATCCATCGACATCATCAAAACGGGCGGCGAAAAAGTGTCGGCCCTGGAAATCGAACGAGAACTCCTCTCGCTGCCGGAAATTGCGGAAGCCGCCGTGGTCGGCGTCCCCAGCGAACAATGGGGCCAAAAGGTCGCCGCGGTTGTGGTTCTGAATGACAAAGGGAAGAGCGGCGGCCGGGGCGGCAAGCAATGGGGGGCCATGGACATGCGCAGGGCCCTCAAGGATAACTTGGCCAATTACAAGATTCCGCAGGAGTTGAAGGTCGTCGAGCACATTCCGCGCAACGCCATGGGCAAAATCAACAAGAAGATGCTCGTGAAGCAGGTCTTTTCGACAGGGATTTGAGAAGGAGCTCAGCCTCAGCCTCAGCCCTGGCTACACCGCTACTGCAGCTACTGCAGCCACTCAGCAACTTGGCAACTCACTAAGCAGATCGGCTGGGGGCTGTCCCAGTCGGGCTGTGTGTATGTGTGTGTGTGTGTGTATAACTCGAATCGGGACGATCAATTACCTCTGGTGCTTGGAATCCATGAGCTATCAAGTTGACACGCCCCCTTCGAGTCCTGTCCATCAATCAGTCCCGAGGGGAACACAGAAACTCAGTTCATTCGCTTTTCGGTTCACACGGTTTCGGGGCGCATGCCAGGCCATCAACGACGCGACACATCGGGTTGGTAAATTGGGTGACAAGATAGACCTGGGGGGCTTCTGACTGACTATCGCGATTGACATTGATGTGGTCACTGTGGTGTACAAGCAAAGTAGCACGTGCGGCATCTTGAGATACTGGTGTACATTCCTGAAGAGAAAACCCCGTTCGCCACTCCCTCCCTGTCCACTCGCTCTTTGAAGAGAGAGTGAGACGCTTTTTAGTCCTCCACTCCACGAGGATAAGACTACGATGGTTTCTGCATTGCATGGTAGACACTTGACATTGCTGCTCAAAGCACCGCGTCAAAACTAGATCTCAGTGAAAGACCCCCGGTGATGGGCGAGATCTGGCCCTATGTCTGTGTCTGTGCCTTTAGTCATGCGAGATATCCACGGTACAGATACTTGAGGGCCTTCTTTACGAGGTAATATAGTCGGTTCGGGTCGAAGTGAGTGGATTGGAAGATCTGAAGAAACAGACCACTGACAGGGGAGCTGAATCCCTACCTATATCGGTAGCTTCTGGGTCGGTCCGGTTCGTAGAGTCATGGTGGCCGATCAAAGCCTACCGTGCGGCGTGCCCAGAATGGAAGCGCTCTGTCACCCTCGCCTTGTGACTCATCTGACAGCACGGTTCGTCCAGGGTTCGTCGTCTATCTGTCGTCACCCACGCCGGTGCATATAGACGCATACTATCTCCTCCACCCCTGCCTTCGCTTGCTAGTCTTCTCCAGGATGTGTCTATCGCACTGTGGTTGCGACAAGTTGTGAGGTGCACACCACGTGACTTGAGCCTCTGCCGGGAGGGGTTTCTCTGTCCGAAGAGGTCAGCTGTTCAGCCTGCGGAGACGTGGCCCAACGAGCATGAGGTGGAATTGGTCACTTGTGTGTGCCTTATCCGCAGCAGTGCATGAAGAAACCATCCCCGAACCTGTTTTTGGACCGCAACTCGCTTGTGGACTCTCTGATCAAATCATTAGAATTCGTTATCATTGTCGTCTTTGGGTCAATTTCTTGTGAACGTTGTCATTCCTCTTGCAGCATCACTTCAGGCCGTCAAAATTATGCAGTCTCCCGAAGTGCCTGAGACCAGGAGTTTTCAATGTATCAGCACGACCGAATACGTCGCGTCCACCGGTTTGATATCACATTCTCCTATTGCTGTTGGTGATTGTACTTAGGAGGCGCTTGAGTCCACCAGCGCGTGTTTGGTCGACACCTCGCCACGTTGACGACTTACCGCTGCTGGTCAAATGATGAGGGTGTTTGCACCTCAGGCGGTGTTCACGATACCCACCCGGCCACACTCGTGCGTCCAATGAGTGCTGCTGGCTCTGTCGTCGATTGGAGTAGCGAAACAATTTCGGTGAGGTGAGCCCTGCCACCGCGCCCGACATGAAGATGAGATGAATGGCCAATATGTTGAAACACATATTAGTCGGTCAAGACCCGTGCTGCCGAGGTGCTTACATTTTTTTCCTGCTGGTTTCAGTCAAAAGAAATATTAGGACGGAACAGGTAGAAATCGCGCAAGCTCTTGTTGGTGATACACATATCATCAAGTTGCAAACCACGGCCAGTACCAGTCCAGTTTTGGGAGAGGCGCCTCAAAACCTTCCACTCTGAGTGCATAAAAGATGCCCGGCCATATGGGTTGTGACGAGGGTATGCACACCATCAAGGACTGACCCTGTGGCTAACGTTGTTTGCAGCAAAAGAAACACAAGAACACGCGCCACTGAACGCATACCTGGAATTGTCGATTCGAGCGGATCCATGGACGGCATTGAGGGTTCATGTTGAAACTCAACAACCAGATCGCCGCCTTCTCGAATGGCTGGACAAGCAGAGCAGTCTTACACTCGGTCTCGTCAAAGCACCGGTGGTGAAAGCACAGCTATGAGAGGAAGCAACCGTTGTCATAACGTCGGTTGTCTCGTTTCAAAGGTAAACTTGCGAGAAGAAATCTGCCTTTACCCTTGGAAGCCCCACACACTGACCTCTTGCAGGTATCAGCAACAAAATAGTGGGCAACCTTCGGGATTCCGGAGGTTGGCACGTTGGTTCATGCGGGAGGTGGGGGAGGCGAATGTGTGCAGGGGTTTTCGAGCCGACGGCTTGGAGAGCGATAATGGCCACGAGTACGTAAGAAAAGGAGAAAGATGCACTAGAAGTCTGGCTTTGCTTGAACTGGTGCAGGGGGGGGGGAGTTCTGCAATCTGAATAATCGTTGATCAGGGCATGTTGTCAGTTCTGTGCAGGTGATCAAGAGTCAAGTCACCACTGTTGAATCGGTCGGCCGACTTGCCGGATGCAGGAGAGCCACGGATTAATGTTGTTCCATGTCTCCAGGCATCAAGCACCCGACGAGGCGAGTTACCTGTAAATCTAACTATCATTATTATCCACCATCAAGCCAATATCTATCCAATGCCATCTCTTCTCATTGTTATCTAGCCTTCATGGGCCAATACCGGCCTTCGTGATGTCACTTCAATGTCTAAAGGTCAAGTCCGCCCCACCCTAACCCGACGTCACCTAAATATACCGCCATACTTGATTTCGGGGGACAAAGGACAACAGGACAATATATCCTGACATCCAGGACAAAAGGATACGGATGTCACCTCCCACCTCCGGGCGAGACCCCTCTCGTCGATGTGGAACAATAGCCGAGCGGTGTACGAGGAACAATCTCGTACCCATTCAATCAAAGTCTACCAAATGCCGCTTCCCGGTCGATCCTGAGCAATGAGGCTGGCACCAATACCATGAATCTTATGAATTAGGCAGAATTGGCCTGGCTTTGTTACTCCTCTTGCACCCTCCAATGACGGCTTCGTCCGGCCATATTCCGACTATGAGGTCAATGCGTTACCCCAGAATTTCCCCATTTCATTTCCGGCGGCACCATCCTTGTACACTTCATTTGCGAGGAACCGCAAACTTTGGATCTCCATGCTGGGAAAACTGTATCTGGTGACTTGACCTGCAGGACGGGTCGGTGGAAGGTTGGTGGAGAATAATGCCGTGACCATGAAGCCAGCTCTGAGGTGCTTCCCCGCCGTGGCTTCGACGAATTCCGCCTGAAGCTCAAGTTCTGACACCACATAAAACGGTGACTTTGAAGAAGAGGGGCGATTTTCATCTACACGGTGCTTCTACATTTTCTGGCCTATCTAAAAGGTTGACCTAGACGTGAGTTCATAGCGACTAGTCATGAAATTCCCTGTCGTTGGAGCTGCGGCTTTGCTTCTCCTCAGCGCTTTTACAAAGGCTCAGAATTCTTCCTCAAACGTCCCTGTCATCGATCTCGGGTATGTGAAATACAGTGGCCATCAGAATGCCACCGCAGGCATCAACTACTACCGTGGCATCCGTTATGCTGCCCCCCCTACAGGTGAACTGCGCTGGGCGAAACCTGTGCCAATTGAATCTATGAACAACTATAACGGCCAGACCATCAATGCTTCGACCCTTGGCCCGGCATGCTATCAGTCGTCTGCGAGGTCTACTTATGCTACTCCTTCAGCTCCACAGGGGCAGTCAGAGGATTGTCTGCTCCTCGACGTGCTCGTGCCGTCCAAGCCTGTCTCAACAGCCTTGCCTGTACTCTTTACGTAAGTAGTATCTCTTTGAACCACCTATCCACAATTAGAGCATGCCAGGCTATCTCTAGAGGTATGCCAGGCTTGGAAGAGGTCCAAAATATTCCCCCTCCCTGCGTTCCTACTCAAACTTTAACACTAAATACGCCAAATTAGCATACATGGCGGTGGCTACGTTGGGGGCAGCGCTCCGTTCTCTTATCCAGGAGATGCCCTGGTCAATCGGTCTGACGGCAACATCATCTTCGTGGGTATTCAATATCGTCTGGGAATGTTCGGATTCATGGGCGGAGACACCATTGCTGAGAATGGAGCGCTGAACGCCGGTCTGCTTGATCAGCGAGCTGCCATGGACTGGGTCCAGCGGAACATCCGTGCCTTTGGTGGTGATCCAGGGCGTGTCACCATTTGGGGAGGCTCGGCAGGTGGAGGTAGCGTATCATGCCAGCTCATCGCCAATAGTGGTTCCGATTTCCCTCCTTTCGCGGCCGCGATCGCAGATCATCCCTGGTGGCAACCCTTTGCCAACAAGAGCATCCAGAACAACCAATTCAACACGGCTCTGAAGCTGTCAAACTGCACAGACATCAATTGCCTTCGAGGACTGTCTTCTACTACGCTGGGAAACCTGAACCAGGCAGTGATAAATGCAACGTACCCGGGGCCCGACAATGCATATGGTGTCTACTACTGGGGGCCAGTGGTGGATGGCAAGTTCATCCGCGATCTACCTGACCAAGAATTCGCAAAGGGCAACTTCTACAAGGTGCCGTTGATCACCAACCGCGATGCTTTTGAAGGATATACCTTCTCGAACATGACCCAAACGTCCCAGGTGGACGAAACGATTGATGTGAGTTTCAGTCGACCGCGTCCGTTGTGTTTCTATGCGGCTGCTGATAAGGAACCTCCGAAAAATAGGCCAAAGACCTCTTTCCCTCGGCCGGTCCGTCATTTTTCTCGCGTCTCTACTCGCTCTATCCTCGCAGCGACTTCAACAGCACCTTCTACCAGCGGCAGACCTGGTTCGGGGACTTTATCATCAATTGTCCGACATACTACATGGCTTCGTCCATGGTTGACTCGCTTTCCAACAACTCTGCAGTGTTTAAGCTGACGTTCGCCGCTGGAAGCGAGCTCCATGGCGCGACCAATCCGTTCATCTCGTCCAATGTGACCAACTACCCCGGCGCGAACAACCTGACCCTGGCGCATATCATGACCAGCTACTGGGTGAGCTTCACCGTCTTCCACGACCCGAACCCCTTGCGCACTGCCGGCGCGCCGTATTGGCCGAGTTATATCTCGGGAGCGCCGGGCACGACGGCCAATGGTGAAGGTGTCGGCTTCACGATCCAGGCCGTCACGTACAACAGTATCAGCTCGACGCGCGATCCTGATGCGGCGGCGCAGTGTGACTTTTTCAACTCCCGGGGATGGCAGATCCGGAATTAGCCCGCAACGCGAGAAGAGCGGCTTTGGCTATTCGGTCCTTGTATTAGTGCCTTGTGTGCGGGATGTTTCCATCTACACCTACATCGACAAGTACAAGTACAAGTCCCTCGTCTGCTCGTACAAGTATAGGGACAAACAAGGACAAGTAACCGGACGACGAGAGGGTGTGCGCCTCCGAATTTTCTCCGACTCGCGGCGAGCCATACCGAGTAAATGCTTGTGCCCCATCCGTACGTACGTACGTATGCAATATGTACTACCTACTAGTAGGTATGTACCGAGAATGTGCGCGACACAAAAATTCACACTGCGCACAATGAATTCAAAGTAACCGTACTTGTGCAGTCGTTACCTTCTCTACGTAAATCCCCTCGCGAATGATACTCGAACCCGTACTTGCGAGTTAGTGCAGTCAGTATTTAGGTACCTAGATATATACGAGGTACACGTAAGTACTCGGATTAGACGTACTCACTCATTCGTTGAACCGGAGGGTACGGAAGACCTAACAAAATAGACAGAGATGGAAGCGGAAGACGTTCCGTGATATGGCATACAGTACGCGGTACGAGATACATCGTTCTTCCCCCCCACATCTCCTCTGGCTGCGCGATGTCTAGAGTACCTGCACAGGCGCATCAAGGACATTTGTGTCACTACACACGTCTCGGCGCTGGTTTCTGCTGGCAACACCGCTTGTCCTGTCGACCTGTCCATCTCACTGGGCTGAATATCTAACCAGTTCGCCATGTATCGTCGTCTTCTTTTCGGCATGACACAGAAGATGGCCGTACCTTTTGTAATGCGGCTATAGCATGTAGCGGTAGTCGGGACTCATATCACCCAGTTCTGTCTTCTCGTACTCTGTCAGTCCAATGTCGTGCGTCTTCTCGCGTTTCCGATTCTGGGTCAGACAAGCGAGATAGTAGATGATGCACGAGGCGCCACTGAGGCAAATGAATCCCATACAGATGCTGTAGCCTTTGTGGAAGAAGCTTTTGGCGTCAGTGGCTTCGAAGCTGTAACTGGCAATGATGCCTATCAAGAAGGATTAATATTTCCTCAGCATAATAAAGAAGACATAACTCACCTCCAATGTTGCCAAACCCAATCTGCCACGCTGTGCCCACCGCGCGGCGGTGGTGACCACCCAGGTTCATCGAGAACCAGCACACAATAACTGGCATGGCACTGTATGTTCCCGAGGTGATCATAAACAGGGCACCATAATCCAAATCCGTATTGTGATGCTCAGTCATGAGTATGGCAAAGCCTGCAATGGCAATAAAAATATTCACCATAGCAAACACAAACCGGTGGCGAAAGCGATCCGAAAGCGCAGCAATGAGCATGCTCCAACCAAAGGCCGCAGCCCACGGTGGGACAGAGTGCAGTTGGGTTCCAATGGCGCTGTATCCGTACGTCTTGATGATGGTCGGAGCAAAGTAAGCGTAACTGTAGGCTGCAACACCTGTCAGATATCCATCGTTTGAAAAACAAAATCGGATGAACCTACCAGGCACAATCAAACCAAAATACATGAAGCCTCCCACGATAATCTTGTAGTCTTTGAAGCAGTTGATGACATCCTTGACGGTGATGCGTCGGTCGAGAGCCGAATTCCCTTGATCATCTCGGAGCCGAGCCTTGATATACTCTCGCTCAGGTTCAGTCACCCATTTCGCGTCTTCGGGAAAGTCGGGGATGGCGAAGAACCAGACAAAGGAGACGACACAGGTCAAACAGCCTTCCAAGATGAAAACCCATCTCCAACCCAGATACCCTTCCATGCCGTTCATTTTCCCAATGGCCGAAGCGAGCAAGCCACCGAAAGCGCCAGCGAGCGTAGTGCTGGCAAAGAAGAATGTATATCTCTTCTGTGCTTCGTGTCTCTTATACCACATGCCAATGAGATAGAATGCTCCTTGGTGTCTGTTAGATGCATGGCCTCCGACACTGGAATTGAAACATCACTCACCGGGAAACATGCCAGTTTCGAAGAAGCCAAGGAAGAATCTGGTGGTGAGAAAACCGCCATACCCTTGAACTAGACCTTGACAAATAGTGACCAGGCCAAAGCCAAACATGCAGATGGACAGCCAAACATGAGGCCGCAGTCTCTTGAGGATGATGTTGGATGGGATCTCAAAGACTACGTAGGGGACAAAGAAGATGGTCAGGGCTGTGCTGTACTGAGTGCCGCTCAGGCCAAGATCCTTTTGAAGGCCAAAGATGGCGGCATTGGCGACATTGGTGCGATCCAGGAAAGCCAAAAGGTACATGACTGAGAGAACGGGAATGATGCGCAGGTCAATCTTGGTTATGAGTCTCCGCTCCGAGACTCCAGGCGGTAACACAGCGACTTCGCCGTCTCTGTATCCGGCAGCTGGATGAGCCAGATCTGGATCATAGCCCAGCTGGTTTTCACCCGTGCCATGCGCATCGTTGTAGGCATGCTGAGCCTTTTCATCTAAATGAGGGATTAGTTGGGAGGCGAATTGGCAATACAAGCTGACCTACCGGATCCGTCGATATCGAAGCGCATGATGGCGGCGAGAATAATGGCTTCTTGGAGTAAGAGATACAATGACGAAAATCCGGGGGAAGAAGAAGATCAAAGTGCGTCTCTAGGAGGACTGCGGGTCTCTTTGTAGAGTCACCAGGAGCCCTGCGAATGCCGGGGTTGGTAGCCGCCGGGGACTGGAACAGGAGCTTTGTCCGAAGCGAGTGGCAATCCTTGTGATGGTGTGTGCAGACATTTTCTCTGGACCTCCCACTGAGTTTGGGCGGTGGGGTTGAGCAGAGTAGAGGTGGCTGCCAGACAGAGGGCAGTTTGACAGCAGATCTTGTTGTGGAAATGGCATGGATGTAACATTGAAGAACTGGGTTCGAGTGGTTCCTGTGGGCGACTTGGCAACTTGGCTGGGCCAACCGACGAGCTATAGGCTGGGGAATTCAAGCAATGGTTGCTTGGAGCGACCTAAACCCTAGGCGCCGTGGAGAGAGAACCGCCCGATATGCTTAAACAAGCTTAGCAGTGGCGTCTGCCCCGCATGCTGGAGCAAGTAACCGATGCCAAATGTACGGGCGACAGACCGATAAGCCCGGGGGAGTGAGGGATAGTCGATGAATGAGGGCGGAGAAAGGACGAGTACCTTGTACTTGGGGGATGGTAGAAAGCGAGGACGAGGATGAGGTGGCGTGGCACTCGTGGTTATGCCCGGTAAGCTCAACCTGCAGGATTCCAGGTCGGATTTCAGTCTTGTAGCTCCTCCTATGGGTATATGCACCGAGTATCTCGTGTTTCTCTCCACCTCCTCTTGAGATAAAATCCCATTCTGGGTCTGTGTGTTATGCGGCTTTGGTCATAAGTTGGCCGTGGCTCCCAATAGGAAGTGGATAGACAACTGATGGTTGGTTCTCAGGGTCAACGTCTGAGTCGCCACTGCGGAAATATTTGCGCTCTTGTTCGAATAGATGATAGTTGTGTGGTGGTGATGGCGTTGGCTGTGGCGCTGTTCTAGAAGTTCCAATACGATGCGGTGCGGGTTGAGCCGGGAAGAGGGCGATCATGGGCCTTTTGCTATCAGGTCCTCTGGTGTGCCAGCCGATGCCTACCTAGGTATCGCTAGGCCTGGTCGGTGGCTGTTATAGGTATGAGGTCTGGTGAGCTCAATTGCCGAGGTGCTCTGGCTAGCTGCCAATAGAGATCAGTTGCTGCCCTCGACGCCCCCACGTCTCCTCCCGGAGTAAAAGAAACGTCAGAGGCAATTGCCCATTCCCTAGAATAAACCAGCAAGGTCACCGTAGGCCTGGAATGGGCTTAGCTGCCGTCTGGGCAAGCGTGGCAGTCCCAACTGTCCGGCGATTGGGCGTCCGACGTCCAACGTCCAACTTGTCTGGTTTCTCCTCGTCGCCATTTTGGGGAGATACTCATTGTCGACCACCACAAGTCAATGACCGCGCCCGCGCCCGATCACAGACAATAAGAGTCCATGGCTGCACCGCGCGCCTCAGCGCACGACAGTAGACTGAAAGGAGAGTGCTCGGCGTTAGGGCATGGGACACTGAGCCCCACGACGGTGTTTTCACTTTACCTGCCTCAGTTGCCCTCGATTCGTCTCCATCTCCATCACCATCACCATCGCCATCACCATCACCATCGCCATCACCATCACCATCGCCATCACCATCACCATCGCCATCACCATCACTGTTTCTTTCCTAGCTGACGATTCCAAATCTTCTTCTTGAATCTCTTCCAGCCATGAATCCATACTATCCTCCTTCTTTCTCTATCCCTGCTGCTCCTTTTGCCCCCATGTCCTCATCTGCCACCCCAGTCCTGGGAAAACGCAAACATGACAATTTGACAGCACAGTCTGGCGAATTTGGCAGTTTGCCCTCCCAGGCTCTTGGTCACCGTTTCCCGGCAAGACAGTTTCAGGAGATGCACTCCATCGAATCCATGTCCTCTAGGTATCAGGTCGGACCGTCAGCACTGCCAGGGATGACTTTCGGTTTAATCTCAGGCTCAACCGCAACCACTCCAGCCCGCCCCGTGATCTTCATCCACTCCACTGTCGAGAGCATGCAGGAAGGTCAACGCCCTACCATCGACCGGAACCAGACTCATTCGTTTGTGGGAAGCCCTGGACCCTCACCCGTTGACATACCAGGCCTTTCGTTGGACGCACCACGTACGAAAGCAAAAGCGAAAGCAAAACCCAAAAGACAAGTCTTCCTCCCCAGTCGACCGGTACAAAATTCCAAACTCGTCCACACCGACGTCTGGGCTGGTGTCTTCAGCTTTTGTGAGCCCAAGTTGCTGCTAGAACTGAAAACACTCAGTCGGTTCCACTATGAACTCCTCTCAGACAATTCCGTCATCTGGAGAAATAGCAGAATTCACCATTATGGCGCCGACATGCCAGAATGTCCCAGAGGACTCACAGAGAAGCAATACGTCGAGCTCTTGGCTGGTCGTGGCTGTCAGAGCAAAGATTGTCACCTGGGCAGGACTTTCAAGGTTCACTGGACATTTCAAGTTCGATTGTGCTCGGGCTGCTTCAAACAGAAAACAATGAGTGTAAGTCATCTTCTGTCGGTCCGTGCCTTACAATCATTCTGATCCGCGTGGCTTTTAGGAGAGTGCCCTTGCAGTCAATCGCCGGCACAGACTACCGATGAGCCCGACCCAAGTCCGCCCTAATGACAATCGTGCCCTTTGGGAGCTGCTGCCGCTCGCACGGACGGATGGGTAAGTGACCGATCACCTGGATTACCACAAGCGAGGGTCTTTCCGCTGACAAGGGTTCTGTAGCCGCCGCGACAATAACTCACGCCCCGTGGACACCGAAACAAACGACTGGGTGCATGCTGGTGGGAAGTTCACTTTTTTGAGAGCGTCCTTTGACAAAATTGAAGCAGAGTTCCAGCGCTTGCGCGGGTCAGATCCGTCAAACAATGCGCTCATGGTGTGGGCAGATAAGATCCATAGGGAAACAATGGAGTTCATGGCTGAGGTAAACACACTGGAGGCGTGGTTCAAAGAGCACGGGAAGACGACTCCCAATCCTGCGGGTAAAGCTTGGCGACAAAAGAGGATCGACTTCTTCCAAGCACGTGCCGCAGAGCTGGAGCCACCCATGGACAGCAGAATCTTATGGAAGATGGCTGCTTTCGTCCGCAATCTCAAAATTGCGACGGAGCCTACAGAGCGAATGTGGGACCAGCTAAAGCCAAAGATTGAGCCATACCGGCTTCAGGCCCACCAAGTCGTCCAATTCGAGCGTGTCATGAAATCTGAACGCCTCGAGTCCGAGCCACAAGTCAGGCTGTTTAGGCGCCTTCAGGAGCACCGCCGGTGCAGAAAGGCAGCGCCGCCCTCGTTTCGACCAGAGCAAAGAGACGTCCTCATATGCGCGCACTTGGTTTACAAGCAATGTGTCAAGGAAAATGTGGCCGACGAAGATCTTCTATTACTGTGCCTGGAGAGGTTGTTCGTCACGTACCACATGAATGATCGCCGCGCAGTGGGACTCAACTACGACGGAACCACTGGTCTATATCGTCTCAGTCTGGACGATGCTCGGATGGTTGTCGAGGAAGTTCTTGAAAAGGCCATCTCGCCACACTCAGAACGGGGCAGGATCGTCTTTCAAAGTCTGAGATGCAGAGGCTGTACGCGAAATGACCACGTCCGAACCTGGTCCTTCGTGAGTGCGTTTGAACACATTCTTGAAACCCATGCCAGGAACGTTGGCGAGGGTCTTGAGTACTATCAATTTGCCAACCCACACCCTGTGAAGAGTCTTCCGGGATTGTCTTCAGAAGACACTGGGGTCGAGTACAAATTCCCCTGGTATACGACAAAATGGCCGATCAGTCTGCCTCTTGTCCCTTGCCACCAAGATATCTCGAAACTGGACAATTGGCAGCCGAACGTTCAAACTAAGTTCGCGCCCCTACCCGTAGCTCTCCGGATGTCCGCTTTTCATGGCCGACAGGCTCTCCAGCAAAAGCACGCGGCCGACGACTTCGGTCCGAATCTGTTGTACGCGGCTGAGCAGTTGAACGGAATTTGGCTTCCAGGGCCTTCTCAGATGAAGATTGCCTTAAAATACGCTCTGGACCTCTACGCTCAGAAGCATGTGGAAGAGCCGCCCCTGTCGGCATTCATGGCATGCTTGGACGATTTGGCAACCGTGAACACTGACATCGAGCTGAAATTCCGATGTGGTATATGTGTCAACCAAGTTAAGACCGCCAACAGCAACAGAAGCAGTAAGAATAAGGCAGACATGGAGAGCATACAAAGACATTGGGACCACTCCCATGGTAGCGGATCTGTCAGCTGGGGTCAAGGACTGATGGATCTACCAAACGAGAGCCAGATTTTGCGAGAGATTGTAGGCGTCGACGATAGCCTACAAGGAAAGAAAGATGCGTTTGTGGAGCGAGAACATGTTCGGGCTTCAGATTCGAAGAAACGTAAGGACCCTAAGAGCAAGGTTCTTTTCAAGGTAACGTCGGCGGCAGAGGCGTTCGATGGGCTCTTTCCCAAGGTGGCTGAAGAATGAGGAACAGTGCCCGCGTTTTCCTGGAGGAGCGGCTCCCTGGATTCATCTTGACCTTGCGAGCAAGGTTTC
Organism: Fonsecaea monophora; assembly: GCF_001642475.1. Taxonomy (NCBI): domain Eukaryota; kingdom Fungi; phylum Ascomycota; class Eurotiomycetes; order Chaetothyriales; family Herpotrichiellaceae; genus Fonsecaea; species Fonsecaea monophora. The sequence goes on from NW_019174007.1 coordinate 135,726, forward strand.
ATGTTTAGCACAAAGAGAGCGGCCGGCCTTTGTCGAACAGGCAAGGGTCATTGATGTACGAGTACTTTGCATTCGCCGCAGGTTCACAGATACTGCGAGCTGGATGAAAACGAGCTATCGAGCAACGGGGCCACAGGGCCACAGGGTCACGGAGCGACAGGGTGACAGACAGAGCAACAGCAGGACTGAGCAACAGGGCCACAGGCAGCAACAGCAGTGCTGGGTGTGAGGGACAAAGAGTGACAACAGTGCTGGGTATCTCATGGTCGTCCACAAACAGCCTGTCTCTCAGGCACAATTAGCTCAGAGCGACATGCACACACAGCTTCCTTCATAGAAAACAAATACATAGCTTTCAAGCACTAAATCTCGTGTGTTTGCGCCCATCCCGGGGGCGAAGAATAGCATGTTTCCCGAAATTACCTACAAGAGAAACAGACACCGAGGGCGTGGGGAGGTATTCCTAATCAGGCAAACAACAGCGAGACACGAGACCCAGGCAAATTTCCATGTGCCACCCTGATGCCTAATGATGACCCGGCTTTGGCCGTGACGAAATCAGCCGGAGAAAGACGTGCTTTTTTCTGCCTCTTGGATTACGAGAAAATTGATGGAGCCACTTATTGTTGGGTCATTGCCGCGGGCTAGCCACGAGTACCGAGTAGCATTCCCATTTCCTTCCCCTGCCAAGCCCGGATGAGGCTGACCGAGCGTGCTGCCAGGGCCACAAGTTCCCATTGGACTGGACTTTGTGAGTGGATGCCTTTTACTAACAAGATTAAGCAGCGTTCAATCATGACTCGCTAAAAGCGCGCCTGACCTATCGCTAGCGCCGAGCGCCGTAGCCCGCGTGCTGATAACGTCAATGCGGCGCGCCTTCTGATAAAGGGCAAAGAAAAAAATCTCATGATTTCTGCTTTGGGCCTTTTTTCCCTTTCCTAACAAGTACAAGGTACTGAAAAAGACTTCAGACTTGCCCATTGTTCCCCGTTCCTCCCCGCCACCCATGTACTTGTTACTTGCTGTAGGGACTGTGCGCGCACACCTTCGTTTCCACTCTCGGTCACTCCTTTTCCGTGGGTCCTGGGTCCGTCTTTGTCTTGTCTCTTTAGCAAGTGTGGACTGTGGACTGTGGACAGTGGACTGACTGACCGATGTCCAGTCGCCGATTGTCCATTATTCAGCCTCGCCGTGTTTGCCAACCCATGTCTCGGTGTCCATGACCTGTTCTGGAAAGTTCGGGACTTGTTCTTGCTCATTTTCTATAATTTGCTTCCCCCGTCCCGCTCTTCTTCATCCTCTCGTTCTGTTATCTGCGTTTCAAAACACCCCATTCTCTACTGTACCAGTAGCCAGTAGACGTCTTTGTGCATATAACCTCTCATAATGGCCGCCGCAACTGCTACCCGCACCTTTACCAAAGCTGTCGCACGCGGCACAGCTTCAGCCACCTCGTCCCTCCGTCTCGCTGCCCGCTCCTCACGATCCAGTGCGGCTGCGAAACAATTCTTCCAGCAATCATCCCGCCGCCAATATTCCTCCCAATCGGCTCCCAGATCCTCAAACACTACCACTGCCGCCTATGGCAGCGCAGCAGCAGTCGCCGCTCTTGCAGGGGGTTATTATTACTTCACCACCCAGGGTACAGCAGGGGATGGAAGGAAGATTCTTCTCGAAAGTCCCGAGGCTCTGAAAAAGGGCAGCGCAGGACAATCCACCGGGGTCTTTAAACCCACTGCTGAAGATTACCAGAAAGTGTACAACGCCATTGCGAAGCAGCTCTGGGAGATGGATGATTATGACGATGGCAGCTATGCTCCCGTGCTCTTGCGTCTGGCGTGGCATGCGTCGGGGACTTATGATGCTGCTACAGGCACTGGAGGAAGCAACGGCGCAACTATGCGGTTTGCTCCCGAGTCCGAGCACGGTGCCAACGCCGGCTTGAAGAGTGCCCGCGACTTCCTCGAGCCCATCAAGGCCCAGTTCCCCTGGATTTCATACTCCGACCTGTGGACCCTTGGTGGTGTCTGTGCCGTTCAAGAGATGTCTGGACCCATCATCCCCTGGAGACCCGGCCGACAGGACAAGGACGTCGCATTCTGCACACCGGACGGCCGCCTGCCCGACGCCTCCAAGGGCCCAGATCACATCCGGGCCATCTTTGGCCGCATGGGTTTCAATGATCAAGAGATGGTGGCCTTGTCCGGTGCTCACGCCGTTGGCCGATGCCACGCCAACCGCTCAGGATTCGATGGACCCTGGACCTTCTCCCCGACCATGTTCACAAACGATTTCTTCCGCCTGCTCATGGAGGAGAAGTGGGGCTGGCGATCCTGGAAGGGACCCAAGCAATACGAAGATGCCACGACGAAGAGCCTGATGATGTTGCCTACCGACATTGCCTTGATTCAAGACCCCATCTTCAAGACGTGGGTGGAGAAGTATGCCAAGGACCAGGATTTGTTTTTCAAGGACTTTTCGGATGTCTTGTGCAAGATGTTCGAATTGGGTGTCCCCTTCAAGTCGAAGCCCGAAGACCGGTTTCACTTCAAGCCGACCATTGATGAGGCTTGATCTTTGAACACCAACGAGGGATATTGTACAAAGAATGACATTTTTATAGAGAGAGAGAGAGAGAGAGAGAGAGAGAGAGAGAATACCCGGAGGAGAGCCAGCAGTGTATCTCGCTCGACACCTTTTGGTGAGAGTTTCTTTCCATCGGAATGATGTGTGTTCGAATATTGGCGCCCATTTTGCATTTGTTTTCAAAGCATGACCAAGTTGAGGTGAATCTACTTCGAGCGGTCCCTGGCGAGCTTCTCCAAATCTTCTGGACAAGGGAGCTCTACACACACAGCATAGTTCAAGAGCCTCATTTTGCTGGTTACGACGATGTATCAGTATGCGTCGTACCCTCAAGCGATTGATCAACAAGTGGGCAAAGCAGACAAATCGGGGGATATGGTGCATAGCGGTGGCGGCGGCGGATATTCAATGTCGATTGGAGCTGAGCTCATGTTAAGCGATAGACAATAGATTGTACCGAGTAATCAGAGACCAAATACTCTTTACCAAGCAGCACAGGATACAAGTGCATACAAGTACGTTGATAAGCATTGCCTCCTTACTTTGGGATTCAGTGTATCCCGTATACCTTGCTTGACCCAGTGGTTCGGAGGCCTCCTTGCTGCTTTACTCGTTCTGTGACATCTGCCCTGCTCTGTGTTAAAGCGGCTTACTCGTTTGACCAGAACCAGTCAGTACCTCGTATGTCGTATGGCTATGGTAAAAGGTCCAACTGACACCCCGGTCGATTCGTCAAATCAGATCAATACCTGACGGCAAAAGCACTTCGGGGATGGTGTACCTGAGCCGAGGTTAACTTTTGTGCCAGCAGATGTTGTTCGGCTTGACTTGGACAAAGGAGGAGGATGTGACTCCGAGTTACAAACAGAGGCGATCGACAAAACGGATGAAGCCCTAGACGATTTCATCACAGCGACAGAGCACGAGGCTGATGACAGGTTAAATCGTTCGAGACCGTCGCGCAGAGGGCCAAGCGATGTCCGTGGAGTTCATTCCTACCACAGAAAGTTTGGATTGCTGAAACTGTTGTCCGTCGCGGTGCCTTCAATAGCGAGGCAGACAAAACTATCAGCGGCCTCCTTTGACATAGATGAGAGAGAGAGATGCCTCCCTCAACTTCGAGCAACAAAAAGCTGTCGCAGCTGTCGTTGCAGATAGATATGGGACAGTCCCCTGCCTCATATCAGGACCACCCGGCACGGGTAGAACAAAGAGAAGGGCGCAGTTGCCTCGTCTTCTCATAATTACCTCATCGTCTTCGGAGCCGACCTCCATTTGCGGAAGCGTTATCCAGCACCTTCTGCGTGGGTTTGATCTGCCTCCTACTTTTGCCATATTCAAGTAGGTGCCCTGTCTCACCAGCAGATTGCCCGAGATGTGTACCTGGGATAGGCTGTCGGGATATCACAGCATCCTCATAGGGGTGAGTCGTCGGTGCAATAGTAGGGTGCCGTGAAATCTCGGGGGGTGCACTGGCGGGAATATCCACCCGACCGTACCTAGGCGTTATTTGTTCGCGCTGCGGTTGCCGCTCAATTTGCAGTCTGTCATACTGGCATGATGCAACCCTTTCCACTCCCGGATCAAGTGGCAGGACCGTTCCTTTTGTCTGCTGTACAATTTGTGGCGTGAGGGGATTGTCATGGCCCTGCCTCCTCTGAGCATTTGCCGCTTCCCTGTTACGGACCACAGTCTCCCGGTACGCATCTAGTGCCGCACACAGTGCTCGTAGGCGTGGATCTGCACCCCAGTCAAGGATGTTCTTGATCGCTCGAGAAACCGCTCGTATGCCGTTTTCATCCCGCAGAAGATGCTGTGATAATCCTTCGACGTGGAAGCTATGTTGTCCTCCTTCAGCTGGAGCTCCCAGCCAATGTACATTAATACATGCTAGTTGGTGGTCCATAGTGACAGAGAAATATTGTGGCTCTTCATAATCGAATTTGTCCATACCAAAGCTGCGCTGTGTCAGATCCATATTGCCGTTCAAGGCGATAGCTCCGGCACCAGCGGCCTGGTTTGTTGCAATATAGTGGGTTCCGTTCTTGGCCTGAGATTTGAACTCAATCTCGAGAAATGGAAATCGAACCTTCTGGTCCGGGGTGGCGTAACTTCGGCCGAACTGGTCGTCAACGAGAAGATCAATGGTCATAAGCTGTTTTTCAGTGAAGGCAGCTTGGGAATATCCGAAAGCCAAATCGGGTTTTGGTTTTGGCAAGGGAAGCGGCGTGGTAGGTACGTTAGCGTTGAGTGGGACGGGGACAGCATTGCACCACAGTTGATCGGCATTCATTTCCAACCTCTGGTCGGGTATCCTTTTCATAGCTGGAATTATATCTGGGACCAACTGCTTAATGATCTTATCCTCGGCATCATCTTGAAGTCTTCGAGATGTCCTCTTCAGCTCTTCAATGGTGGCATCATCGATCTCAGGTGAGACTCGTGAGCGTGATATTATTCGCTGTGCCCTTCTCATCAACTCTGGAGGAGGATTTTCTCGTTCGATGTAAATGTTGCGATAGCGCAATGATTGTCGATATTCGGTGTCATGCACACTGGCAGTAGATTTCTCTGACCTTCTCGACGATGTGGTGCTTTCACAGCTATTGTCTGGGGATGGAAGGATGGTGCCGGCGGCTTTGCGGGGCATCTTGATCACAGTCTCGGGCAGATGGGTTTGATGCTCTGTTGAAGCCCTGCGAGACCAGGAAGACCCTTCCAACCAATTTTCAATGGACTCCTCTTTGTCTGGAGGTTTGCTTCTTGCCTCGGCGTATTGTGCTGGTCTGCGTCTTGGACGTTTCGCCTGGTGATTCGATTCGTCTCCGTTATTCTCGCAACGTCGCCGCTTAGCTGTACAGGAGAAATTAGCAATATTGTCGATTGAGGTCATTGACGTAACTGACTGCTCTTGTGCACTCCTAACTGTGGAGTTGATACCGTGGATAGGCCTTCGCCCTCCTCTTTACGGTATTGGTGTGGCTTCACTTCTTCGCTCTGTGGATGAGGTAAATTCGTCTCTTGTTTCCCTCCCCTTGCTGTTCGTTGTGAGTTCGAAGGTCGTCTCTCCTGTAATCGGGGGCTTTTGCGAGGGGGCTTCGGGCCTTCTTTGGGGGCGTTTCGTGGGCGTTGATTCGCTGTGACATGGTCAGTCAAATGGCAATATAAAAGGAAGAAACTGACAGCTCTCCTCTATTCGTCGACTCTTTCGTCGGTACTCTGCGGTATCTTTCTCTTCCTCTTTGGCAGAAAGGTGCCGTTTTCCTATAGTCATTCAGTCAGGTTTGATTCTCAGTGACTGGTGCTGTTCCCCACGGTTTGAGCGACCAGGCGCGACCGGCTGCTGGTCAGGTCTGTTGTGGCCACTTCGCGCGGCGCCTGTGTCTCGCTTTGCAACACCTGCGGCCATATCGACTGGTAATGGATGACATGGAGGATGGTGCCTGCTTTCTATAGATGGCACAAGGACGCAAGAAAGACAAAAGCCGGGGGTTATGCATGTCACTTGGTGCATGTGTCGGCTGGTTCAAAAGTTACTGAGAGCCAACGATCTGCTCCGACCCCGAGAAGTTTGAGGCACGCTAGTATGTGGAACCCCCCCGCGATCGCCTGTTAGTCTTCTAAAAATCACGTGATTAAACCTTCCCCAGTCTTACTGAGATTCCTCCCCGTCGTCCCATCATTACTCCTCGTCGAGTGCGCACCTAAAGGTGAGTCCGATCTTAGTTCGCTTGAAACCTTATGATCGATGCTCTATGGTGTGGTCACCGTCTCTTACAAAACGCCCTGTGGACGTCGGGGTCTTGAATATTGGCGACTTCAAGTCTGAGCTATCAGAGTTCCGCTTTCTCTCCAAGCACGAGAAGGTGCATCCTCTAGCACCCCAGACCTTCGAGAGCCTTTACCGTCCAACACTCAGGCGATATCCCACATGTCAGAACGTGCGCGTGGAGGAACTCATCGATGACCATGGAATGGAAGGTTACATCTTCAAGGTCAACATAGATGGAGATGGTCCGTTCGCGCTGAAAGTGGTAAGCTGTCTTATTCCGTGTGAAATGATGAAAGATGAATATGAGCTGATGTACTGGAATTGTCGTAAGTTCAAACAAGTCCATCGCCCCCCTCGTCCTCACATCTGGCCATTCTCACGCAAGACCAGTCCGGTCTAAAGCGTGGATCGTCGCTGTCTTTGGGGCGTTTAGCACGGCCCCCGGCCCCGGGGTCGATCGGAGCGAAGAATTCTCCCGGAGGATTGCATTCCCACGACTTGTCACAATAATCGTAAGCTTGCTGGAGTGCATACCGCACCGGAGTCAGCATATATTGCGAGAAGAGTAACTCAAATTGACGCTCGTCCCAAATCTCGGCTTCGAGTTCAGTTGGAATTTGATTGTCCGGAGGGCTGAGGAGGGTTCGATCCAGTATCTCGCCATAAAGATTCCTGAGTGTGGTATAATTAAACTCTCCCCATTCTTCTACTCCGCCAAGATTAGAGTAGTGGATGCTGACGGTGTTAGGACCTGATAAAATATTGCTGCTGTCGATATCTGGATTTTTCCGGTCAAGGAACTCTTCAAGTGTGACCATGATGTTGTTTGCATGCCTCCGAGGTAGAATACCTACGTCTATTCATTTTGAGAATTCTGTCCGACGTGGTTTGCACAGTAGGAGGGAAACCATGACCGAGCTTCTTCCATGGTTGCCTTGACCATTGCAGCGGAAGAGGTTCGAATGACGTGGCATTCTGAGGCTGCTCCTCGCCTCAAAATGGTGTACTGCTCAGTCCGCCATTGGAACTGGCCAGCCGAGAAACTGACTTTAGATTTGATTCCACCTTATAATTCTGGGCCTCAGCACTGGATGAAGTGAAGACAGTTTGGATAAGAAGCAGGAATATGCAACGTCTATTATGGCATATTATTGTACATGTATATAGTGTGAGCCGATGGAGTCGGACGCTGTCGAACCGTTCTCGTCCTCAACGAAGTAGTTCTCGAGTTCAACTTCAGGGGGCAGGCCGACAGTGACGTATTTCCGTTCAATCTTGTCAATGAACCAACCATAGCCTTTGCTCTGAGCTGCATCCTCAGATGGAAAGCAGATCTGATAATCATCCAATAGATACCCACAATGGCGAGCGCGTCGGCGTTTTAACGAAGCTTCCAAGGGAGAATCATGCTCGAAATCAAGGCTTCCAAGACCATGAGAGCGTGTCCGCAGACAAAACGGGCAATAGACTCGAAGCGTTGAGGTATCCCACTCTCGAACGAATGCTGAAATGACGAATATCTGATTCATCGTAAGATTTCACAACTTGAGTTGTCGAGGGAAGCTTGTGCTTTGATGCATCAATGTTGATTCGAGTCGCAGTCGCATTGACCCGCGGTGCCAAATACCCAGCAGGCGAGGCTCTCCTGATTAGTTGCCGCTTTTCAAGTTTCTACATTGTTGGGGTTGAGGTTTGCAAAGCTCCAGGGCACTGTAGATAAGTTCCAGCGCGCGCACGCGCACTAAACGGCCATACACCGTTACCTGATTGATTGTAATGTTTCATCGAGCCCGGGGTGAGCCCAGGGCGGCGTCACCCTCGGCCTCGGGCGAGTTAGGGTGAGCGCGCCCACCACCACTTGTCCTTCGTACCTCTCGCCGATCTCGATCTCGATCTTTCTCCCTATCAACTCGATTGAACGAACGTCCCGCCCGCACTTTCAGGAAGACGATCGCCACAAGCTATTTATTATCAAGTTCTAACTCGCATCGAGTATGGACTCCGCATCGGTCAAGCTCCGTAGGTACTACTTGGAGTAGTGCTTCCTTCGACGCCATGGAGCTCGCCGAAGCCCTTATCGTCAGCCAATCAGACTTGGCAAAGCTTCTGTGCCTCCCAGTTTGGTGTCCTCACACTATCCCGGTCAAGGCATGTGGTCGTGTGCCTCGATGAGACGTTGCAATCAATCACTTAACGGTGCATGGCCGTTGGTGCGTGTGCGCCTGCCGGAACTTGTCTGCAGTGTCATGGAGCTTTGATGACGATGACACATGGGGAAGTAAGAGAGAGATGGACGGGCTAGGGTATTAAAGTGGCATAAGGCACCCCGTGGTGGCCGGGGGAGCTCTTCTACTTCTTTCTCTAGGGCTTTCTTTCTTGAGAGGAACGGAGAGCTTCGAGAGTCAGGGTTTGCGAGGTTTGGTTCACGAGTCACACAGAAGCTCGGTCCGGGTCATCACTAAAACGTCGGAAAGATGAAGCTCTCGCTTGTCTCGTCCTTGGCCGTAATGGCCGCTCTGTCTAGCGGCTCTGCGGCCATTTCGATCCTCATGGGCAACGACGACGGGTTCGGAAGTGCCCAGCTTCGCGAGTTCTACCGCTTCCTCAAGGCTGCCGGACACGATGTCTTGATCGTCGCTCCCGTCGACAACGAGAGCGGCCAGGGCGGTCGGTCGGTCTACTCGTCGTCGCCGAACCTGACGACGGCGTCCGAGTTCAACCTGATTCCAGCGGGTGCTCCGGCCCTGGGCCGAGATCCATCAGACCCGGACATCTGGTATTACAATGGCACCCCCGCGGCGTGCACCTTTGTGGCCCTGGACCATGTGCTTCCGCTGTTCTACGACAACAAGACCATCGACCTCTACGTGGGCGGGCCCAACTACGGCACCAACGTGGGAAGCTTTCTGTACACCCTGAGCGGCACGATGGGTGGCACGTACGCGGCCGTCGGTCGAGGGTACCCCGCCATCGCCTTTTCTGGGGGTAACAGCGAGCAGAGGGCATATACCTGGATCAACGCCACCACCGCCTCCGGTCACCCCGACCCTGCCACCATCCAGGGCCGGTTGGCTGCCGATGTGGTTGAACAACTCGTGAACGGGACGAAGGCGGGTAAGAGGCTGATGCCGGTAGGCTATGGGCTGAAGTAAGTTTCATGCTGATGAGATTGTGTGTGTGAGAGGCTATGAAATTAACGATGAACAGCGTCAACACCCCACTCATTACTTCCCTCATCAACGACTCGTGCGTCGCCCCGCCGTTCATTCAGACCCGCTTCTCTGGGGGTGGCTTCATCGACTCGGCCGTGTTCAACGCCACGACGGGCACGTTCCATTACGGCGACATCCTCGGCTCCGGCGTCAACCGCTGCATCAACGGCAACTGCGCCTTGCCGGGTGAGACCACCATCGTCGACGAGGGCTGCTTCGCCACCGTCTCCGTCTTCTCCATCGACTACGACGCCCCGCTGGGCAAAGACCAGACCGATCTGCGCGTGGCCATGGAGCCGCTCGTGGCGTTCCAGGATCCGTCCTCCAAGATGGCGGTTCGGCGGGCCATGACAGGTACTTTAGCCATCTCCCCTCGAAGTGTTGTTTCCAAGAAATTACGAACGCTAATGTTTCTACTTCATTTCTTAGATCAAGAACTCGAGGAACGTCATCCTAGTCGGCACGAATAGATAAAAAAAAAGGGGGTGAACAGAGGAATGAAAAGTATCAAGGAGAGTTCATGCTCAGGGTTCTTGGTGGGCTTGTATACCTGTATACTTACCTTTTCATCTACCTTGTCTGTGATGACCTTATAGACTTATAGTATGTACATACTTGTGCAAAACAAGAAATACCAATTGAATCAATCCCCAAGTACCTTGTTCTTTTGACGATGGAGGAGTGAATGGGTCGAAACCCAGCTTCAGGAATTGTCTACTCACTTATTCACTGATCCCTGTTCCCTTGTTTCACTGTGTGCTTACATAGCGTGTTCAGTGTGTCCAGCGTCACCAGTGCCCAATGCCGGCATCGTCGCGAACGTACGCGTAAGTACATGGACATGGTTCGTACGAGGCTTTGTGATATATAAAAATTATATATTGCCCGAACTGTGCTTCGTCTATCTCCACTTTCATTCAGGCTTGAGAGCGAGGCTGCTCTAGTCGGGCACATGACGGAGCATCGCGAGAGCGCCCGGCCAAACACGGGAGCACCGAGGGAGCCATGGTGGAGTACGGGCGAGCCGACGGGACTCTAGCAACGGGAGGCTAGGTACTACATATCATATTTCCCACGATGTCTCTCCGCCCGTCGAGTTTTAACGCCGCACGAAAGGTTTTAGACAGCAGAGGTGTCCTTCAAGTCGACGTGGACTTTTCCCTCTCTCTTTGAGAAAAAGCCTAGCCAGGGTGTCGTGCCCTCTCCGCACCAGGGGGGAAGTTGATCAAGTAGGTCAGACTGCAGATACGAGGAAAAGACAAATGGTGTTTTCCAGTGGGCGGTTTTTTCTTGTTCCGATCCTCAACGAGGCATTCAAGTGCGGCCGTATATTTACCATGGAGAAGAAGAAAAAAACTCCTAGCTGCCTGTTAATCTCGGCGAGCTCTTCAAAGACAGCTTCAGAGGGAATTTTACCGATATGGACGATGTGTTGCTCTGTCTCCAATGGATTGAATCTGTTTGGCCATCGGCCGCTGTTGGAAAGAAAAAAATTTCTCGAAACCTCAACATTGCATAGACAAGCTTAAAGAATCAACTACTGAAACGCACACATCGGACTGTGACAAGTGTCTCTTGATTGAAACCTTTCAGCACGTTTCGTTGGCAAAGTCACAGTGGCTGAACAGAGGTTGATCCCAGCCAAGAACGTCGTTATCAAGAAAACCGGTCAAATCCATCGAGGATTCGTCGAATACCCTGTACCAGTCGGGGAACAAGGTGTCGTCGCCAGCTTCACTTCGTGGATTTTGATGGTTATCGTTGCTAACAGCGTCGTCAAATCGAGACATCAGAAACCAGAAGAAGTCTAGGTAAAGGTGTGCGGCAGATGAAGCTGGAAGCCCTCCCGCTACGCTTCCCAGCTGTTCCAGTACTGCGTTCATTTTGACGGCCAGTTCGGCAACGCTGGTCGACGCAATGCCGTCGCATTTAATGGCCTAGGAGGCACACGTGTCAGCTCTAGACCAGCGCACCGCAGTGACTGACTACGGTTCGTGATGTCGCCGAGAAGACTCACAAAAATGATTTCCGTGGCTGCATGACAGATGATGATGAACAGATTATTGTGGGAGCCCAACTTGAGATCGAACATGATCTGTTCAGAGAGCACAATATCCATCAGGTGGCTCGCAACGGTGACACTTGTTTGCAAGACGCTTCGAAGCTCGGGCGAAGCCGTACCTCCATCAAGGCCCCTTAATGCCGCGGCGGCTTGGGCATTGAGGATTAGGATGCTGTGATCCATGTAGAATGCGAGAATAGGAAGGTACTTGGACGATGGATCACCATCATGAGAACATCGGGAATCGCGGGCTTGTTCCAATGTCTGGAGGGCCTGTAAATGCCAATTTGATATGGATGTCACGTCATTCTTCGACCGTTGTCGATCTTCCAATGCATGCATCTATATTGCTATCAGCAAATCTTCAAGCCCGTCGGGGAGTTTGAAGCGTTTAGTACGCACCAGGAGTACCCTGATCTCTATGATGCCGCTGATCATCCGGTCATGGGGTGTGGCCATCGGATGTTGCCACCACGTTGTTGCTGACACAGGGAGTTCGTGCCTCGAAACATTTAGGGGTCGCCGTCCATTTATGATACCGAAGCTTTTATCGGCGATGAATGTATATAGCCACGTTCTCTCAAAGTTCCGAAAAATACGCTCTTTTGTGTCCGTACCCGTAGAAGGCGGTAGAGCACTGAGATGTTCGGTGACGACGGTGGCTTTATCTACTCCAATCTCCCTGGCGAGTCGTACGGCCTGGTCAACTCAAAAAGCACGTCAGCTCTTCTCATCCGCTCGGCGGTGCGTGATCTGCGCAAAATGTCGCTCTTCTCACATGATTCACTTGAAGCCAGTAGGGATCATCCGATTGCTTCTGGTGAACAGGAGCCCAATACTGCATGATAATTATGGCTTGGATCGTTTCAATCGACTTCACAGACGACGCGATGGACCACTTCAGGCATCCTTCGGCCAAAGTAAACAGGGCGGGGTAGACAACGCGATCCCGAGGAAGGGTTGATACCGCACAGCCAAGGGCACAAACAACGGAGAACAGTGTGAAAGACATAGAATAGACATAGTCGGGGGTATGGAGGAGAGGATCCAGTAACCCGACGAAAGGGTTACGCAGCTCTAAAAACCTGAGTCCTGTGGTCAGTCCATGCAACACTAATGTGTCCAGTGGGCAATGCTTGGAATGCGAAGATGACAGGCTTTTACCAAATGCACTGCCCAGCCCAGGATACACTGCAACTCACAGCTTAAAATACAGCGATACATCATCCTCATCAATTAGCCGGGCAGTGATAGGATCACAGACACCCTTTTCCAGTCTGAATGTGCTGTTCACCGATTGGGCAGCTAAGTAATGCCAGTCCTTCTGCAGAGTCTTTCGAGGGCCTACCCAAATCGGGGTCAGAACTTTATATAGGTCACAGAAGGCGGGATCACTGTACTGAAATAATTTGTTAGGCGCTTAGCCACTGAATCCATAGCATCTTTGCCATATGGTAGGCGGAAAGCCACTGGCAAATGCAATCGATCTGAATTCTGTCGGGAGGTGGTGCTCCCCAGGTTATTGACCTTGGCTCCCCAGTTGCGGAAAGGCGCTTCCAGAGCCTGTTGATTTTCGGGCCCGTCTGCCGCAGAATTGGTCTGACCATCTCCGGGTTCAAGGCTTTGACGAGGATCACCGTTGCTGTCGGTCGTATAGGCGAACGGGGCATTTGAGGGGATAGAGACATCATCAGCTTGCGAAGGTGAGTCTCTGGCCGAGGTAGATGCGAGAAGGGCATTGATGACCTGGTCTCGCACGCTGCTATGGTTTATGCGTGATAAGAGCTTTTCGACGGTGTCGGGTTTGCTGCCGCTGCGTCAGCAGAGACGGACAGGAAGCCCAGAGTCTGACTAGGTCACGAAGAAGAAACGGAGAGGCATGATTCACTTGGTACTTCCCAGCTTCCGACCACGACGAGAAGAGTGAGGATAGCTGCACGACAAACCATTCGACAAGCAGCGCGAGCTACACACATGATTAATTCTGGATATAAGAATGAGTCTCTCCTCCCTCCGGGGTGAACTCACCATGGAGTTTCCCGGCTACAACGTTGTCTGGTCGAACGGCAATTGAGACATGCTGTGCGTTGGTGAGCAGTCGTATGCCCGACCCCGGACTGCTGTTTGTCCATGCTCAGGCGACTGCTGCTGCCTCGGCGTGTGCTGTCTTGATCCTTTCAACATTTGCGGGGCAAGCTGTTTCGCCGCTTGCCTATTCCTTGGGTCTCTAGGTCTCTAGATCTAGAGTATATAGTGTGAGAATATCTGAGGTGCGAGGTGGCGGCTTCTCAACCTTGGCAAACACATCTATTCCCCGACTGAACCTCGGGGACCAGTTGAGGCAACAAATTCTAGACGAACCATAGTTCCCTCGCCCCGCACCGACCACCCACAGATAAGTGTCTCAATTAGGTAAAGCCACCGTCGCATGCCGGTGACCGAATTCCGTCTCCCCAGCGATGCAGGTATTATGGGCAGAATACCCCACGAGCCCAATAGTGGAGATGGAATTCTGTCAACCCTCTGGTGGGTGCCGCGAACTAGACTTCGCTTGCGCAAAACAGAACTAGTCCCCGACTAGAATTTTGATCGAGACCTAGTATAGAGCCAGATGTAAATTCTACACATGTCCCTTCTTCGATTTACTCCTCGAACTCTCTCGAAAGACGATTCTCGAGATGGCGACAGCACTCACTTTGGAAAACGCAGGCAAAGTCTCCGCCAGTGAACCTTACTACGATCTCGGTGAGTATACATGGCCTGTCTGCACCCAGGTTCACGACGCCCAGATATGGTTCGATCGAGGCCTTTTATGGGTCTATTCGTTTAACCACCGAGAGTCGGCTGCTTGTTTCCGACAGGTCATCTTACACGATCCGGACTGCGCAATGGGCTACTGGGGAGCCGCCTTCGCCACGGGTCCCAACTACAATAAGGTCTGGCAGGCTTTTGATCCCCAGGATTTGAAAGAGTCTGTCGCGAAATGCTACGACTGGTCCCGTAAAGCGAAGGAATTATCTGACAAAGCCTCGGTCGCGGAGCAGGCTATCATCGAAGCTCTGCAACATCGCTTTCCAGCCAGAGAGCCACCCGGCGACTTCACCCCATCCGTCCGAGCATACGCCGAAGCAATGAGGGAGGCTAACCTCAAGCTTGGAGCCGGAAACCTGGACATTATCACCCTGGCAGCCGATGCGTTAATGAACATGGCACCGTGGAAGCTATACGAGGCCGGGACCGGTGAGCCAAATCTCGCCACACCGGTCCTGGAAGTCAAGACAATTCTTGAATCCGGTCTACAGCACCCGAGAGCAGACCGCCATCCGGGGATTCTGCACATGTACATCCACTGTGTCGAGATGTCGAAAACCCCGCAGTTAGCCCTGAGGACGGCAGATAACCTCAGAAAACTTGTCCCGGACGGCGGACATATTACCCATATGTCGAGTCATATCGACGTTCTCGTCGGAGATTATCGCCGGGCCATGCATACAAACATCCAAGCAACCATGGCGGATGATAGATACTATGCCCGTGAGGGCGGTAAAAACTTTTACACCTTTTATCGCATGCACAATTACCATTCGTTGATCTACGGAGCCATGATGGCCGGAAACTCACGCGTGGCCTTGGAGGCGACGGATCGCATGGAGTCTACTCTCAGCGATGATATCCTCCTTATCAACTCCCCTCCGATGGCCGACTGGGTGGAATTCTTCAAGTCGGTCCGCGTGCATGTCCTCATCAGGTTTGGAATGTGGGACAGGTTGAAGAGACTTCCATTGCCAGAAAACAAGCAGCTCTATTGTGTTACCACGGCCATGGTGCATTATGGCAAAGGGATCGCCTGGGCTGCAACCAGAAATGTCCAAAATGCCGATCGAGAACGAGAGCTTTTTCGCGATGCGGCCAAGCGTGTCCCGGTTACCCGAATGGATTTCCCGAACAAGGTCGTCGACGAACTTGAGATTGCGACAGCCATGCTGGACGGGGAAATCGAGTACCGGCGTGGGAACTATAAGATGGCGTTCGAGAGCCTACAACTCGCCGTAGCGAAGGATGACGCTTTGATATATTCCGAGCCGTGGGGCTGGATGCTGCCAACTCGCCATCCGTACGCAGCCTTACTTCTGGAACAAGGTCATGTTGCAGAAGCCGCACAGATCTATGCCGAGGACTTGGGACTGGACGAGAAGTTGGTTCGAGCGCATCAACACCCTAATAATATCTGGGCGCTGAAAGGATATTACGAATGCCTGCAGCGACTCGGACGCACTGCAGAGGCCAACATCATTTTGTCGAACCTCAACATCGCCGAGGCCGGAGCGGACATGACGATCCGGTCGTCTTGTTTCTGCAGGCTGGGGACAGCCCCAGGCCAAAGTTTGGCTGCTACGTAGCGACTACCCCGACCTGAAGACCGCGGAGCATGTTCTGATGAGCATAGGTTGCAGGTTGTCTCGCAAGATTTTTGCTTCGAGGCAATCCGAATGGTCTACACACGGGCCTATCCCGAATAAAATCTGTGTTGGCCTCGAGCGTGGAGAAATCTGCATGTGCGGTAGTCGGGCATGTATTTGCCGCCTGCGCTGTCGAAGCCGTCTCAACCACATCATTGTTGATGTTCGGTACCGGTTGTAGAGAAGAAAACAAACTGCGGTCATGGCAAAATGAGAGTAATACTGACCCGTGCGAGTCATGAGGGATTGGAAGGAGCAACAATACTTTCACAACAGCAGGATACACCTGAAACTTTTACGTTCTACCATGAACAGGTCTCTAGAGCTAGTCACGCCTATCGACGGTCTAATGTGGTATGGGGTCGTGTATTGCTCTCACAATTGTTGCAGGTGACTTCAGCGTACAACCCGTTCCTTTAGCAAGCAGTCCTCCTGCAAAATCAGTTGCTGATTGACACGTAATGCAAGAGATTTGTCTCTGTGACGTTACTCAATTGACAGTAGAAGACTCTCTGGAGGGGGGGTGCTCGAGCACGAAATGCCTCAAGAGCTAGAGCATGGATAAAGTCCGGAAACAGGACCGGTGTCGGTACGAGTGGTGACACAGGAGCTACCAGGGTACATCGAGACATTCTCTGGGTGCCGCAGGGAATCTATGACCCGTCAAGCCGTTTCTTTTTTCCCTTTTGTAAAAATAATAATAATAATATGCCGTCCCTGTTGTGGAAACAAGGGAAGCTAGTCATGTTTCGGGGAATAGATCTGGGTGTTTCTGCAAAGTTGGTTTTTATATAGGACATCACGTATCGAGGACGTCTTTCAGTCTTTCAAATCTAGCTATGCTCTTCTCCTTTGACTCTCTGGTGCGGTGATGTCCCAACTCGAATCACAATCAGGCTCTGCCTTGGGGGCGTATTCAGAAAATCAAACGGTTGTGGTACAAGAACAGCCCCGTACTGCAACGCCGGATGGAGGCTACGGCTGGATCGTGACCCTCTGCGTTGCAGTCGTCAATGCCCATTCGTGGGGCGTCAACGCCGCATACTCGGTATTCCTGGCTTATCATCTAAAAAACGACACGTTTCCAGGAGTCGGCCCCTTCGAGTATGCGTTGGTCGGATCCTTGAGCATCGGATGCACTCTTTTACTCTCTCCACTGGTGACTATGTTTGTTCGAGCCGTCGGGACACGGCCTACCATGGTCTGCGGTGCTCTCCTACAATCAGTGAGCCTCATATGCGCGAGCATATCGACTGGCTTTTGGCAGCTTTTGCTGTCCCAGGGTGCCCTCTTCGGCATCGGAATGGGGTTAATGTTTCTTCCATCGTACGGTATCGTTTCCCAATGGTTCACCAAGCGACGTGCACTGGCCAATGGGGCAGCGATCGCAGGAGCTGGTCTTGGAGGCCTCACATATTCCCTAAGCGCATCGGCGATGATTGGGAGCCTGGGTCTGGCCTGGACCCTTCGAAATCTTAGCATCATCACCTTTGTTGTCAATACAGTGGCCATTTTACTCATCAAAACCCGGTACGAATCGATTGGTTCACGGCAACTGGCCTTTGACTTTACTCTTCTCAAACGAATGGAATACATCGCTTTGCTGGTCTTTGGCTCTTTAAGTATGCTTGGTTATTTCGTTCTGGTCTTCACCCTTGCCAACTATGCGAACGAGATCGGGCTTGACGACTCTCAAGCGGCAGTCATTCCGGCTCTCTTTATGCTAGGCCAGGCACTCGGGCGTCCACTCATTGGATACTTCGGCGACAGTTTTGGGCGTTTCAATCTGGCCACATTGATGACCTTGTTGACCGGCGTCTTTGCGTTGTCAATTTGGATCAACGCCAAAACTTACGGATTACTGATCTTCTTTGCTCTTGTTGAAGGCACCGTGGGTGGCGTCTTTTGGGTACTCGCTGCGCCAGTCATGGCTGAGATCATTGGTATCGAGAATCTACCCTCGGGACTGAGTATCTTCTGGGTTGTGCTGGCTATTCCGTCGATTGCCAGTGCGCCAGTCGCCCTGCAGATTGTGGCCAAGAGCGGCTCGTATGTCTGCGCACAAATCTTCACAGGAGTTGTGTTCATTGTTGCTGGTCTCTGCATGGGCCTTCTTCGAGGTTGGCGGATCAGCCAAAATGCTACGCAGAGGAGTGAAAGGACCATGTACCGAACTGACGCCGTGACAGAGGAAGCACAGCTTGGACATCCCAAAAGGTTTGTCCGTGCTTGCTTTCGGACGCAAATTATCTGATTGAGACGTGCTCGAGTATAATAATGGCCCTATTCTGGGTCACTATTCATGTATTAACACCATCTTCTAATTGAATATGTTTCCAAACATTCGTAGTCTTTCTCAAGGTCAACTGTTCGTGGTATCGAATGGAGAGATGCTGTACGTACGTAGTATATTCTCCTGGCTATCTCAAAGAATAAATTAACACGCCCTGAAAGGATGTGCCAAATCTGCGGCTTGTCCACTTGTTCCCTCATCCTTCGGAGAGACTGTCATGATGGCTTCCCAAGCTGACCCCAGTTGAGGACATTTGCCACCAAGGATGCAAAAGAGGGCCAATATAGTAAAATTACGGAATCCTGTAAAGGGGGTGGCAGGCCAGCAGCATCACTAATATATATGGCTATAACAGATTCAAAGCCCTCGTGACCACGGTACAATCGTCGCTTCCCCAACCAAGGGAATTCAATTCGATTCAGAATGGGACGTTGCACTTATGTACCTAAGCTGCAACCAACAATTGGTACACACATTACCACTTACCTGGTACCCTTGATCCGCAAATTCTGCAAGATTAGCAGCCCCTAGTAATAGTATTTGCTCAGCGCGAATGTTGGAAAATCAGGAAACAACGTGTTTGTCATGTAAGGTACCTAGGGAAGCACACTCCTCCTCGCCTCTGACAAGCATCCACCCCATTTGCCTCGACTTCAAAGTAGAAGGGGCATGAGCAGAGCACCTGACGGATACTTCTCATCCATTTTCAGGCTTGGGTGCCTACATCTTCAATCACGGCCGCTCGAGGTCCCTCCTTCTCTGAACTTACGTCGTCGACCTGCTTCGGACCCATTCCGGGAATAATCTCCTCGATAGTCTCAAGAGCAATATGAGCGCTATCGAGCTCCTTCTGATAAACTATGACCAGGTCGTGATCCCCGAAAATGGCCGCGACTTCTTCCAACGGCTTGTGCAGGGTGTCGGGGAAGATGAAAAAGGCACAGAACGCTCCCAGAGCCGAAAAGAGGATGAAGAAGATGTAGTACTTCCATCCGATGTTCGCGAAAGCTGTAGGTGCTGCTTGCAGCCACACTCTAGAGAAGGCTAGTGTCAGCACGTCGATATCGCACAAGAGGCTCTGGGCATATACACTTACATATTGATCCCGCTGTAGAAAGCGACACAAAGCGTGTAACCCTTCGCCCTCATGTGCGTCGGCCAGATCTCAGAGTGATAGAAGAACTCAGGTCCATCCAAACAAAGTTCAAAAAAGACCACATAGAGGAAGAAGGCAAAAACAGCGGCGCCCAGACCGGCCTTGTTGTCAGAGTTTAGAAAGTTCGCAGTCAGCGCTGTTTCGAGGATGACAGCGATGCCGCAGCCGGTAAAGCCAACGCCGATGAGATAGTTCCGCTTGACGCGGTCGACGTAGGTCATGGCAATGATGCTGAAACATAGAGCTGTTGCCGTGTAGCCGGTTTGAAAGAGCAGTGTCTGAAGGTTGTCGTATCCTAGTTTTGCGTACAAACTGACGCCGTAGTCTGCAAAGCTTAGCACATGCATAAAAAGGGAGGAAAGGGGGGAAGGTGGTAAGGCAGTACTTTGTATGGTTAGAACACCCGAGCTCATGACGCAGACCATCAAGATGATCGAGATGAAAGCTCGTTTCCGGTAAGAGGGCCTGGTGAAGATCTCTTTGTACCCCGTGCTCAGGGAAGCGTCGAACTTGATCTGTCGTTGCATTTGATAGTACTCGCGTTTCGCAAACTCATTGTGAGGGTCCCTAGGATCCGAATGTAATCGAGCAATGATTGCCCATGCCTCCTCGTATCGGTCTTTGAGAAGAAGATATCTCGGAGATTCTGGAATCCAATAGATCCCACAACAGAGGATCAATGGGGGAATCATTGTCAGCGCCATTGGACCCCTCCAGGCATCTTTCGAATCAAAAAAGTAGAAGCCGACCCCAACATATCCAGTGAGCGTGTAGCTGTCATACAAGACGTCAGAGCGAAGCAAATGGCTTGGTCGGCCACCATGCACTGGCCAGACTCACCCGACGTTGATCATGATGGGAGCTATGTCGCTGAGCATGCCGCGATGTGCCGGTGGAACGCTACGCATACCCAGTCAGCTCTGAGATATAAGCGGCTGGGAATCTGGTGTACGTACATTTCTGCAATCCACATTGGGACGGCGGCGACCAATTGAAACCCGCTGGTTGCTAGTCAGATCTGTGTTCGTTGACGAAATGAGAACAGGAGCTTACCCCCAGCCGGCGAAGAACCGAAAGACGATGAACATAGCGGGGTTCACAGATCCAGTGATCAATGCTTGAGAGACGAGAACAAAAGTTGAACCGACAAAGATGTCCCACTTGCGTCCATATCTGTCAGCAATCAAGCCATGGCAGATGGCGCCGAAGACGCCTCCGGCGTAGTAGAGACTGTTCATTGCACCAGTCAAGCTGGCCATGTTGGAGTCATTGAGACCCATGGCTACAAAGAAGGAAGGCTGTCCCAGCGTGGTACTGATGATGGAGGCTGAAGTGCCATAGGAACACGTGCCCAGTGACACAAAGAGGATGATGAGGACGGTGTAGAACTTGAAATGACGGCGGCGCTCGAAGACCGCCGCATCAGTGTTGAGCACAGTCATGGCGTTCACAAACTCCAGTCAACCTCTTTGGTAGGGACAATATCTAACAAGTGCAGGAGTGGAAGATGGGTCTGAGAGATTGAGACGGCAAGGTTGACCAGGGGATCGAAGGCAGGTCGAGACCTCTCGCCTTTATATTCACCGCCCCTCCTCCAAAGGCATCGTATCAGGCCAACCCCAGATGCCCAGTCTCTCTGAGGATAGAGCAATCTGGGGTAAGCCCCAGAAAGGAGGTCGACTTCTTCTCGCGCCGTCTGGGGAACGAGCTTGCACAGGAGTGTGAATGGAGAGGAGGCGGCGTCGCGGAATTTGACATCGTCTTTTTCCGTCTCTCGGCCCGCGTCTGGCCACACTTCCGACATTTTCTGGGGATTCTCTCTCCTCGGTATAGAGCTGAAAACCTCTCCTGGTCCGGCGTGGGTGCTGGTGTTCTTCTCCACTGCCCATACAACGTCCTTCGTCACTGTACTGCGATCGGCTACATGGCACGGTACCGCCCCATCCTTGCCGAGTTTATCCAGACTCATTCGCTCGCCTCCCTTCCCATGCCGCTCATTTCGAGCGGCCTGGATGTTCGTGGGAGGAGCTCTATCTTTCGCACGGAGGTCTTGACCCATGGGATCAGATATGGAGTCTCCAACCCGGAAAAAGGCACCTCCTCCTTAGGCCTCCCCGGTACTTCAACCCCCGGCATTCAAGAGATGAACAGTGTTTCTACATAGCTGTCCACTGGGCATCCTGTGGACACGAGGCAGTAGGACTTGAACAACCGATGAAAACCATCATTTCATAAAGAGTAGCAAACGAATCTCACGGCTTGTCAAAGGTGGATTCTCACACCTTGGCCCCAGGCATAATAACACAACCTCCCTTGCCCTGCTAACTCTGCAAAAGAAATTTACGATGGCAATCAACGGAGTAACAAATGGAGCGACAGAAGATGGGATAAACGGTGTGGCCCACACCGTAACAAATGGCGCCCTCAATGGAGTGACGGAGGCCGATACCAACAATGCTCATCGGGAACCCGCACCCATCGAAGCCACGGAGGCATACAAAAAATACCCCCTCGCGTACGAGTTGTCGAAGATGCCCTTCCTGTGGCCACGTCGAATGAAAGTGATTGTCGCCGGAGCTGGCGCGAGCGCCTTGTCATTGGCACATGAAGTCCAAACTGGTGTACTCAAGAACATTGATCTCCACATTCTTGAGAAGAACCAGGGTCTCGGCGGGACATGGTTCGAGAATCAATATCCGGGATGTGCTTGCGATATACCAGCTCACGCTTATCTCTTCACCTGGGCACCGAATCCCAGATGGTCGGAGTACTATGTCACGGCGCCGGAGATTCTGAAGTACTTCGAAGAAGTGGCAGAGAAGTATCAACTTAACCAGTATATCACGACCGGACGGAAGGTCGTGGGTGCCGAGTGGAACGACGAGAAACAGCAATGGCTCGTCCACAGCAAGCAGACAGATGGAAGAAGAACCGTTGTTTCGAGTCCTGGAATCACAGATGGTGAAGTTGGCGAGGACATAGTCGAGGAGTGCGATATATTCATCAATGCCTCCGGATATTTCAATCACTGGCGTTGGCCTACAACCCCAGGCCGTGAACTCTTCCAAGGCCAACTCCTTCACAGTGCTGATTACAATCCGAAGACCGACCTCAAGGGAAAGAAGGTCGGGTTGATCGGGAACGGCAGCAGTGGTATTCAGATTACCGCCGCCATCCAAAAGGAGGTATCAGAGCTGACTGTCTTCATGCGCAATCCGACCTGGATCACGGCGAGCTTGGGCTCTAGTTTCGTTCCGGCAAATGGGGAACCATTTACGGAGGAGCAGAAAGCGTTCTGGGCCAAGAACCCTGACGAATACCTCAAGTATCGTAAGGCCGTCGAGAAGGAGTTGAACGATGGCTTTCCCTTCTTCATCCATGGCACCAAAGCTCAAGCAGACGCCTTGGACTTTACGACCAAGGATATGAAGAGAAGACTCGCCAAGAAGCCCGAGCTGGCCGAGCTTCTGCTACCTACCTATCCTGTGGGATGCCGAAGACCTACACCTGGAACCGGATACCTTGAAGCACTCTGCGCTGACAACGTCGAAATTGCTTGGGGAGAATTAGACTCGTTCACGGCCAAGGGCATCAAATCCGCCGATGGCACGGAGCGGGAGTTCGACGTTATCATCTGCGCCACGGGTTTCGACATGTCAATGTGAGTTGGGGAGCACTTTTGTCCGGCGCATGACTGACACCTCCGGCAGGGTGCCAAGATGGCCAACGATCGGATTGAATGGAGTGGACCTCCAGAAGAAATGGAAGGAAGACCCCGCAGCCTATCTTTCCGCCATCGCAAACGATATGCCAAATTATTTTGTTTATATGGTATGTGTTTCCTTTCCAATTAATTATCTTTGCCTGGGCCAACCTCATCTCTGGACAGGGTCCGGGTGCACCAGTGGGCCACGGCAGCCTCCTGCCCTCCATTGAGCGCGTAACCCTCTATATCGTCGATATCATCAACAAGCTCCAAACCCAAAACTACAGCTCCTTCCTCCTCAAGCCAGGCAAGGCTAAGAACTGGCAGTCGCAGATGCTGGCCTGGCTGGAGAAGACGGTGTGGGGCGACAACTGCCAGAGCTCGTTCAAGAATGGCACAGTCGACGGCAAATTGTACTCCTTCCACGGTGGCTCGCGTCTGCATTATTTTGAGTTATTGAGGCTACATCGCTATGAGGATTTTGAATGGAAGAGTAGGTGTCCGGAGCCGGAACTCGAATTTGCTTGGCTGGCTAGTGGGTTTCTGCAGCAGGAGTTGCACAATAAGGGAGAGGATAATGTGTGAGTTGGCCCCCAATCTAGGTTTCTTTTCCTTGTCAGGTGCTGACCCGCTGCAGGTGGTATTTCAACCAGGAGCCAGAGGTCTTGACGTCGTTCATTGGGGAGTGAAGTTGTCATTGAAGGATTGGGCAAGGAGGATGTGCCTCTATGAGACTAGTGGCTAGTTAGTTTAACTATCTTGAGCAGGTTCACTCCAGCGTCGAAGTTGATAGCATTGTAGCAATCGTAGCAAGATTGCGGACGTTAGCCTAAATTACGTCCTGCCTCTGTGCAGTGTAGAGTTCTTGTATCACGCTTGCAACTGCTCCATGTCCATCAGACCTTCCGCTTTACTAGGTGTGGCACCCCGGCCGCCGGGCTTACATAATTTTAAAGGACGTTGCCAAGCTTAGATCACTACGAGGTACATACGTAAGTCAGACCATCCCGTAATGCGCCAACCGTGTAATGCGCCAACTGCGACAAAATAGATTTTTGTACAATATTTCAATTATCGTCGCCATCGACGTCGTTTATATGCCATTACGTACAGAGACTCGCGAATTTAGTCTTCCTTAATGTATCTGACGTCGATTTAGCCTCTTTTACTCTATCTATCTTATTCCATTCCTCCTGTCGTTGAGCTACCTGGTCCTGAGCCTTTTTAATTTCCTCGATAGAAGCGAAGGTCTTATTTGAGTCAATCTTGACCTTCGTACGCTTAGTAATAGTCTTCTCTTGAAGAGTGATCGATAATTGACTTAATTAAAGTGATTGTTGCGTTGATTTCCAAGTAAGTTAATCAATTACTTTTGCTGCCTTTTAGATGACTAATCGAGTATCTCTTTGAATAGGTATATCTTGAAGGACTTCGTACGCTTAAGTCCGAAATTATCGTCCGCTTAAAGGTGTAGCTATACACTCGCTGATAGAGAGTTTTCTCTTCTTAATTTACGGTGACTATGGTGATATCGTTGATTGATCCGTACGTTGTATAACCTGCGATGATTGAAGAACTTTCCTTAGGTCGTACGGATATAATCCAGTTCCTTTCCAGCCAGTTTCGATATATCGAGGTATAAGAACCTATTCTCTTACTTTTATATAGTATTTAATGAATTAACGGCGTTATACGGGTTACGTTTCGTTGTATCTTGATAAATTAGCGATCTCTTTTCTATATAGTCGCTTTAAAACTGAAAAGACGCCAACATCAAGAGGTTGAAGGATATACGATGAATGTAAAGGTATATAGACTAACTGAACATCATTAATAAAGCATTCGTACATAAAATCGATCGAAATATGACTGCTGGCGTTGTCGTAAAGAAGAAGTCGTACGGTATCATTCGTCTAAGTCTGTAGAAGGAAGATCTCTCGTAACTAACTGAGTCCGACTTGATTTGAAGTAAATGCGTTCTCTATACACCGAAAGTGCTAATTCGAAGGAGTATTAAGTAGAAACTAAGTAGACTGAAGATCTTTTCCTTTAAAAAGGATTAATGGATCAATCGTACGACCATCCGTAGAATAGTATCAGACCAATTAGCTAACTGGAGGGTGAATGTGTGTACTATGGGATCGATATTGATAGATAACTAGCCTATAGATAGAGACGTCAACGCTTGAAGAGGCTTCAAGGTTGACAGGTACGACCCCTCTTGCTATATACATGCGGTAAGCCAGCTACTTGGCTGGCGGCCTAACTCCTTGGTTGGTGGCCTGAGCCGAGTGTCCAGTGTCACGTGGGTGTTCGTGACAAATAGGCTTCGATAATAGTAACCTAATCGCGATTTTCTGGACTTTTGATATATAAACGCTTTATAGTACTTCGTCCGATCACTCGTTAATTCGTACAGACTCCCATTCTAAGACCATATTCGTCAAAATTCTAGATATTTATCGTACGAATAGAATATTGAGTAACGACCGCTAAAAAGTGATTAAAAAAGGCTTAAAGGGCTTTAGGGGAAGTATTCTCGGCACGGAGATATTCAATCTTCCTCCCTACCTTTGATCGTACGTCAGGATGACGATTTAAGAAGCGATTAATCTAATTAACACCAATTGAAGAGTCTCCTCCTGAGGACTAAGAAATAAGCCCTACGAACTCGCGAACTTAAGCGAAAGAGGGTGGAGCGCCGGCGATATCTAGGTCGATAATCCATCGTATAAGAAGGTTCTCTTGCACGGGGGATAGTGTTTATTGCTCTTCTCTTGCTTCTTTTCGTGTACGCCCTCCTTTTAATCGTCGTCCGAGAGTGTCTCGACTGACACCGTACGCAGTCGCCGTTGCGCGAATTGAGGGATAGTCGC